>NC_056741.1:1593049464-1593286964 GCF_019279795.1 Protopterus annectens | reverse complement strand
TAGTGGGTCTGTTCTTTTTGGGGGATGTTATTTCAAAAGGAAATCAAACTGATATAAAAGAATGTAAGTAATGTTGTTGTAAATATTGTGTATAAACCTTTGTGCTAAAATTGTGTTAAATAAAATTGTGTTAAGTAGATGTATTCCATTAAAAAAGGCAGGAACTTCTGTATTTGAATAGGTTTGTTGGTTAAGGTCAGATGGTAGTGGATTTTGCAAAAAGGATGGACATGGCTATGGTGAATACATATTTTAACAAGAGGGAGGAGCATAGGGTGACATACAAGAGTGGAGGAAGATGCACACAGGTGGATTATATCTTATGTAGGAGAGCCAGTTTGAAGGAGATTGAAGACTGTAAAGTGGTGACTGGGGAAAGTGTAGTTAGGCAGCATAGGATGGCAGTTTGTAGGATGACGTTGGTGATTAAGAAGAGGAGGGGGAATGTAAGGGAAGCACCAAGGATCAAATGGTGGAAATTGAAAAAGGGTAATTGTGAGGTGGAGTTCAGGGATGAGTTAAGACAGGCACTGGGTGGCAGTGAAGAGTTACCAAATAGCTGGGTAACTACAGCAGAGCTAGTAAGGGAAACGGCTAGATAGGTGCTTGGTATCACATCTGGACAGAGGAAGGACGACAAGGAGACATGGTGGTGGAATGAGGAAGTACAGGAGAGTATACAGAGAAAGAGGTTGGCAAAGAAGAAGTGGGATTGTCAGAGAGATGAAGAAAGTAGACAGGAGTATAAGGAGATGAGATGCATGGCAAAGAGAGGTGGCAAAGGCTAAGGATAAGGCATATGAAGAGTTGTATGAAAGGTTGGAAAGTAAGGAGGGAGAAAAGGACCTTTACCAATTGGCTAGACAGAGGGACCGAGCTAGGAAAGATGTGCAGCAGGTAAAGGTGATAAAGGATATTGAGGGAAACATACTCACAAGTGAGGAAAGTGTGTTGAGCAGAAGGAAAGAGTACTTTGAGGGGTTGATGAATGAAGTGAATGAGAGGGAGAGAAGGTTGGATGATGTGCGGATAGTGAATCATGAAGTGCAGTGGATTAGCAAGGAGGAAGTAAGGATAGCTATGAAGAGGATGAAGAACAGAAAGGCTGTTGGTCCAGATGACATACTTGTGGAAGCATGGAGGTGTTTAGGTGAAATGGCAGTGGAGTTTCTAACCAGGTTGTTTAATGAAATCTTGGAAAGTGAGATGATGCCTGAGGAATGGAGAAAAAGTGTTTTGGTACCAATTTTTAAGAATTAGGGTGATGTGCAGAGCTGTAGTAACTACAGAGGGATTAAACTGATCAGTCACAGCATGAAGTTATGGGAAAGAGTAGTGGAAGCTAGGTTAAGAAGGGACGTGATGATTAGTGGTCAGCAGTATGGTTTCATGCCAGGAAAGAGCACTCCAGATGCAATGTTTACTCTGAGAGTGTTGATGGAGAAGTACAGAGAAGGTCAGAAGGAGTTGCATTGTATTTTTGTAGACTTAGAGAAAGCATATGACAGGGTGCCTAGAGAGGAGTTATGGTATTGTATGAGGACGTCAGGAGTGTCAGAGAAGTATGTAAGAGTGGTACAGGATATGTACGAGGGTAGTGTGACAGTGGTGAGGTCTGCAATGGGAATGACGGATGCGTTTAAGGTGGAGGTGGGATTACATCAAGGATCAGCTCAGAACCCTTTCTTATTTGCAATGGTGATGGACAGGTTGACAGACGAGATCAAACAGGAGTCCCCCTTGAACTATGATGTTTGCAAATGACATAGTGATCTGTTGTGAGAGTAGAGAACAGGTGGAGGAGACCATGGAGAGATGGAGATATGCTCTAGAGAGAAGAGGAATGAAGGTCAGCAGGACTAAGACAGAATATATGTGTGTGAATGAGAAGGAGGATAGAGGAATGGTGAGGATGCAAGGAGTAGAGGTGGCGAAGGTGGATGAGTTTAAATACTTGGGATCAATAGTTCAGAGTAATGGTGAGTGTGGAAGAGAGGTGAAGAAGAGAGTACAGGCAGGATGGAGTGGGGGGAGAAGAATGTCAGGAGTGATTTGTGACAGATGAGTACCAGTAAGAGCGAAAGGGAAGGTCTACAGGAGGGTAGTGAGACCAGCTATGTTATATGCAATAGCAGAAAAAAACTTCCTTAGCTGCTGAAGGTCTTCCCAGGTGCAAACAAGTAAAAAAAACAGAAAGCTGATTAACTGAGGAAGGTTGCTCTTTAAGGGTATAATGAATTGAAGCTATTGAAGGCGTGTTCCTGATAGGTACATAGATGTTTAAAACATTCAGCACAAACCCAAAAGATTTACTGAACTGAAGAAGGCCTGAATAGGTTGAAAGCGCTTTTCTTCTTTTTTACTCTTTGGTTTTAAAATAAAGTTTTATGTCTAATAAAGCTTAGGTTTTAAATTCTCAATGTTAAGGTCACAATGCTATCTTCTCGTTCCGTGATGGTCAACTCAGGAATATTTTCTGTTTTTTTAGCTATGTTATATGGGTTGGAGACAGTGGCATTGACAAAAAGGCAGGAGTTAGTGCTGGATGTGGCAGAGTTAAAGATGTTAAGATTTGCACTGGGTGTGACGAGGGTGGACAGGATTACGAATAAGTATATTAGAGGGTCAGCCCAGGCTGGAAGGTTTGGAGAGAAAGCCAGAGAGGCAAGATTATGTTGGTTTGGACATCTGCTGAGGAGGGATGCTGAGTATATTGGGAAAAAGATGCTAAGGATGTAGCTACCAGGTAAGAGGAAAAGAGGAAGGCCTAAGATAAGGTTTATGGATGTGGTGAGAGAGGATATGCAGGTGGTTGGTGTGACAGAGCAAGATGCAGAGGACAGGAAGAAATGGAAACAGATGATCCGCTGTGGCGACCCCTAACGGGAACAGCCGAAAGAAGATGATAATGATGATGATGATGGTTAATGAAACCAGTGTATATAAACAGGATAGCTGAAATCATCCAATTCAGAGTCATTGCTTTAGATTTTGATTTCAGTTTTTTAAAGCAATTGATTTTTTTGACAGTGAATAATATTGAACTTAGCAAGGTATTACTATGCCTGGGCTATTCAGATTCATCCCAGTTCATAGGACATGAAGATTAAGAGATTTTATTGGTAGAAGAGGCGGTGTCTTCTACCTCATGATAAACTCCAGAAGTGGCTGACCTCAGGGTAAGCCAGGCAAACTTAAAAAAATACTGGGAAGATGACACTTTATGCAGAGAAATATAGCTAGAGTTGTGGGGGGCTTCTTACTCATACCTTAAATAATAAAATGACTTGCTTTTCAGGGGGACATAGACCATTTTCCAGGCCAGTTCTTTTATGCATTTAACAGAATGAAATAAAGTGCCATGCATTATTCTGAGAGCAATAGACTTAGAACACACTCACAACTACGTACTTCTCCACTGTTGCATCCACTCCTAAACTTTAGTATCTCATATGCTGAAGTCAAGACAATCTTTCTGTACCTATTTTTTATCCCCAGTATGATTTTATACTTTTGCTACATTCAATCTTTGTATTACCTAATCACAGGTAGGTCACAAATTCCTTGAACCATTACATTTCCTTATAGCAAATTTCCTCACAGAAATGCTCAACCTCTTTTAACCATGGGCTTACTCCTGACTAAATTTGTAACTGTAGCACTTTTTTTTTCTTTTATCACTGCTTGCCCTCACTGTCTCTTGTGACCATCAGCATCCTCCTGGCTAAGCTGCCCATTCGTTGCCCATAATCAGGGTGATGGTTGACCTGGGGGGGGGGGGCTGTCATTTAGTCAGCCATTATGAGTGGTTTGAGAGTTTTTCCCTTTAGCCTTTTGTTTTCCCTGTAGCCACCTGACTTGTGGATCCAATGGGAGACATGCAGTAAGCTGTCTGCACTGGTTGTCCCTCACTTCCCAAAGAGTAGTTGCTAGCAAGCATCCTCTCTTCCTTCTCCGCAAGCACAGAAAGCAGTTTCCTTGGTCTTCACCAAATAAATCATACTTCCCCTGTGCTCCCCAAGTGGCTGCTGCCATTCCCTACACCTTGAGAAAGTCAAGTTGGCCACATCCCTTCACTCATCTCCGTCCCTACCTGATTTTCTAGTGCCGAGGCCACTAATAGAACCATGGTCACCTGAGTCACATTAAGGGCTTCATCCCTCCATGCTGCAGACCTGGTCTAACTGTAGAACATTTGATAATATTTCATATTCACTGTTCAGTACTGAAAATAATCCAGTTTTTGTTCCTCTCTTCCATTACTTCCAGAGACTTAGCAGCACTAATATCATGTGTAAAGTTCTAAATTACAATTGACTACCAATCCATTTTTATCACTTACTCAGTATTGTATATAGATGATTCTTCTTTCACTCATTTAAGTTCTGTAGAATCCTTATCCCTAACTTTCTTCTGGTAAGCTTTTTATATTAATCATCTTTAGTACTTTCATCTGTTCCTTCTATCACACTATCTTTAATAATGTATTTTTACCCTCTTCTGAAAAAAAATGTTGCCTCTTTTCAAGTTTTTTATTCCTCTTCTGTTTAACTAAGAAGGTGTGCCTTAAAAGGTTTTTTACACCCTTCATGTCTGTCCCATATGCATTATAATCCTGCATTTCTCATCCTGGACATTCCCTCTTGTTTTCTTAGACTGCACTTGTTTGTCTCTGTCATTTTTTCATTTTCTTTAAATAATTCCTTTTCTGATAGAACCCACTTCTCTCTTTCTCCATCTCATGCATATTTATTATTGTCATGTCTTTTCTCCTTTGCTGCTTAATGTTCGACTAATATTCTCACACTGATTTCTATTTTAATGCCAGCCAGTACTCCATCCATGACGTATTACGTATTATTTGGAAAAATCAGATAAACACCACTCAAGAATGCTCCCAAAAACTGGAAGACTTCAGAAAAACAAGGAGTGTATCATCGTAGACAGACGGTAAAACGAAGTAAAATGTTTAATGAACAATCCACTGACAACTCAAAATAGGACAAGCACTTTCAGTGTAATGCCTTCTTCAGATCCTGATTATTGGGTCCTGAGTGCCTTAATTTAAAAAAACTGACTTCCAATCAGTATAGTGAATCTTGATCAAGTGATTCCTTTTAAAATCCGGCAGGAAAAGCCAATTAAAAATAAAAATCCACATTGTTGCATGGATCAGCAAATCCCAGATTGTTAAAAGCACCATGCCTATTTTCTGACCAATAGGTTATTCACTCCTTTACTTCCTACGTGTTGCCATCCAATAAGAGTGTATATCTCCACAGTTAAGTATCTTGCCAATAGGGTGTGAGCAAATGCTGCACACCTCTTTTGTTGTCCTATCAGAAAACAGCAGTATACCTTTTATGTTCAAAGAACAGCCTTCTAAGGCAACATTATTAAGTAGTACACAGGTTATATCACCTGCAAATATCTTTCATCAGTGGGCATCTAACATTCCTTTTAAGTTAACAATCCACTTTTAATTATGCCATTGCAAATGTTTTTTGTCAGTGAACATCTGACATTCCTTTTAAGTTAACAATCTGCTTTTAATTGTACAATTACTTAGTCTGTAACTTTTGTAAGAAAACCCTGATCGGTTCTTACTTCCTTCTACATAACCTCTCTGCTTTTCTCTCTTTAAGCAAAACTAAGTAAGGGAATCACAAGTCTTTTTAACATAAAAAATGTATATGTATGTCATTGATTGTTGCTTATTAATGTACAGGGCATTATCTCTGCTCTAGATTATGATTGAGGTATTCTCAGTTACTACCTCATCTCACCAATGATAGACCGAGATGAATAGTGGGCTACTTCTCTAGCCAATGATAGATCTTTCTCCTCTCATAGATGTTTTCCTCATTACAAAGAGTCCACTTTTTAGTACAATTAATATATCCATTACAGGGCCATATACTGTTGACTTCTTCCACTTTTAGTTGAGCCAATCGCTCTACCAACCCAATTCAGAAGTTCAGACTCAGAAATGACTCCTAGCACATCGGCTTTCAATGTCCGATAATTACAGGCGTTCTTCATTCAGGCCAAAACCAGGCTGAGGAGACTTTAAAATCTTTCTCTTGATGTATTGTTTTATCACTCATGATCACTTCCAAACTGAAGTAAGCCATTTAGAATCATAACTAAGGAACAATTGTGGTAAATGGCTATTATCCCATCCGATCAATGTTAAGTCAGAAAAAACGGCAAACATCTATTTTAGCCAATAAGAGTATTACTTCCTTATATCCAACCAATATTAAGTCAGAAAAGTAGCAAACATCTGTCTTAGCCAATAGAGGTTTTACTTCCTTATAGGGATGTCAAATAAAGCTCCCAACAAAATATTATATGTCAATATATCATATTGCTTAAAACCATTGATAGACAACTCTACCTTTTAGTACTTAATCTCCTTTCCTTTAAGAATGGTTACAATGGAAATCGAAGCATACTCAATTGCTACCTCATCTCGCCAATAATAAACAGAGATGAATAGCAGGCTAGATGGTAGATCTTTCTCCTCTTGCTAGGTGTTTTCCTCATTATGAGGAATCCTCTTTTTAGTACAGTTAATATATCCAGTACAAGGCCATATGCTGTTGACTTCTTCCACTTTTAGTTGAGCCAATTGCTCTACCAACCCAGAGCCAGAAATGACTCCTAACACATTGGCTGTCAATGTCCGATATTTTCAGGCGTTCTTCATTAGGGCCAAGACTAAGCTGAGGACACTTTGAAATCTCTCTCTTGATGTATTATTTTGTCACTCACGATTACTTCCAAACAGAAGTAAGCCATAAGGAATCATAACTAAGGGACAGCTATGGTAGACGGCTATTATCCCATCCGATCAATGTTAAATCAGAAAAAAAACAGTAAACAACTATTTTAGCCAGTAGGTATGTTACTTCCTTGTATCTGAACAATGTTAAGTCAGAAAAAACGGCAAACATTTATCTTAGCCAATGGGGTTTTACTTCCTTATGAGGATGCCAAATAAAGCTCCCAATACAATATTATATCTTGATATATCACGTTGCTTAAGTCCATTCATAGACAACATTACCTTTTAGTACGTAATCTCCTTTCCTTTAAGAATGATTTCAATTGAACTACAGCATTCAACCCAGGCAGACGATCAGCTCTTAAATTCATGATCCATTTAGTCTCCTCCACTTCCGTTCTATTAACTAAGTGTCCTTCTCTCAAAGTTTGCTCAGTCTTGGAGTTAACTATGAACTTGAAAAAATGTGCAATGTTATCTCGAATATGAGTGAATAGAGCATTGGTTTCTATCTTATTTCTTATATCTGACTGATGCTTATAGATGCTTCCTTTTAGCATTCTGTTTGTCTTTCCTACATAATAACTCAGACACTTGGTACAAGTAGCAATGCAGGTAACATTCTTGCTATTGCAATTGGCATATCCAAGGAATCTGTAACTTCTCCCAGTATTGGGGTGAATAAAACTTATTGTTGAAGTTTATTGCTGCATAAGCCTTACAGGAACCACATCTACGTGTACCCAATAAATGTGGAGATATTTTGTGCTGTGTTTGAGATCCATTCTTATTACACAACAGCCTTTTAAATTCTTTTTATTCTTAAAGGTAAAGCGAGGAACTTCTCCCACTATATCCTTTAGCTTATTATCTGAGGTCAGGATGGGCCAATATCTCTTGATCACAGTACATACTGTGGCATTATCTGTACTGTATGTAATATTAAACCTCATTAACTGTTGTTTATCCTTATCATTTTTATTATCCTCAGCGGTAGCTAATTTACCACTAGCCCCTTGGCAATATGGAGCAGAATAATAAGGTCTACCTTTGCTAGATCGAAGAGTCATTGCTCATCCCTCGGTCATATTTATTTTGCCCAGATTATAACCATGTTCTTTGAAGTCGTACATCAATTTATTTTCTTGCTTTAGGAAGATCTCCTCTTGGGTACAGAGCCTAGATATATGAGCTACTTGATTATCAACAATGTTACAAAATATATGCCTAGGATGCATACTGGAATGATGGAGCATATGATTCCGCCACATAGATTTCCTAAACAACATTGTGTTAATTCCCTTGACTGGGTCAAGTTGCAATTTAACATCCGGGAAGTCTATATACTCTCTGGACATCTTAACCTCAAACATGAGAAAGGTGGTGGTCCCTTTTAGGAAATCAACAAAATCTTTTAGTCCTCCCTCATCACCTTCCCACAGAACAAATATGTCATCCACCATTTCTTGTATAGAGTGACATTTTCACTCCAAAGATTTCTCTCATCCAAGGCCCATTGTTTCTCCCATTGGGCTAGCACTAGATTTGCATAGCTATTGGTGCAGGGAGTGCCCATGGCCAACCCCCATTTTTGCCAAAAATAGCTATTTTCATACAGAAACACATTATTTTCTAGCACCATCTCCAGCAATGTACACATCATATAGGAATCTAGTTTTTCTTCTTTCAGTAGCTCTCGTATAGCCACTATACCATATTGATTTGGTATAGCTGTAAAGAGGCTATTGACATCCATAATAACCAAAAGTAAATTGGAGAAACTAGTCCTATTCTTCATTACTTCAAACAATTGTTCTAAAAACTGTGCTGTGTCTTTAATCACAGTATTGACTTTAATCAAAAGCTTTTTAAGCTCATCCTCTGGATAGATTGACATAGGTTCTGTGGACTATTCTCGTCTTGCCACTATAGGGTGCATAGGTGGTTTTGATTATACTTATGGATCTTTGGTAGCCCACTGATAGTGGGTATAACAGGGTGCACCACTATAAAAAATCATACATATCCTTGGTTATGCTCCTATTCATCAACATCTCATACAAAGTGTCATTAATTTTCAGCTTCATCAAGTCCAATTCTTTTTTATTGATCTTCATATAGGTATCTTGGTCAGTTAGCATAGTTGCCCTACTTCTTACATAGTCATCCATTTTCATTATTACCACCACACCTCCTTTATCAGCAGGCTTGATGATAATATTATTCCTTCTGTGTAAATTTTTCAATGCTTCGTGCTCTTTCTTAGATTCTGATAGTGTTTGCCCTTCTTATTCTGTCTGTCTTCAGAAATCTCTTATTCACAGAGCTGTATAAATGTATCAACAGTGGGCTGACCAAGCGGAACAAAAGTGTTGGGCTTCCTGTACTTTCTTCCTTCTTTATTTCCTATGAGATTTGCATTGTCTCCAAATATACATTTCAAAGTAACATTTCTACCGAAACATTTTAAGTCTGTGACAAATTCATCAAGTGATGATTTCATAGATGGTGTAAAACTCAATCCTTTCTCTAATAGAGTAATTTGGTCTTCACTTAAGTATTGCTCTGATAGATTAACCACCAAAGAATCCGTCTTTACACTTTCCTTCTTTTTCTTTTCCTGCTCATGGATCTGGCAGTTCACGGTTCTTTCATCTGTATTAAAAAAAGGGAGCTGCTGCACTATGGGTAAGTGGGTGGCTTTCTTCTTAGGTACAGCTCCAGAGCTAATAGAACGTTCTTCTTCCTGATTATCAATTACTACATTTCCATTGTAACCATTCTTAAAGGAGAGGAGATTAAGTACTAAAAGGTAGAGTTGTCTACTAATGGTTTTAAGCAACATGATATATCGAGATATATTTTGTTGGGAGCTTTATTTGACATCCCTATAAGGAAGTAAGACCTCTATTGGCTAAGACAGATGTTTGCTGCTTTTTCTGACTTAATATTGGTCAGATATAAGGAAATAATACCCTTATTTGCTAAAATAGATGTTTGCCGTTTTTTTTTTACTTAACATTGATCAGATGGGATAATAGCCATTTACCACAGTTGTTCCCTAGTTATGATTCTCTATGGCTTACTTCAGTTTGGAAGTGATTGTGAGTGATAAAACAATACATCAAGAGAAAGATTTTAAAGTCTCCTCAGCCTGGTTCTGGCCGGAATGAAGAACAGCTGTAATTATCGGACATTGATAGCCGATGTGTTAGGAGTCATTTCTGAGTCTGAACTTCTGAATTCGGTTGGTAGAGTGATTGGCTCAACTAAAAGTGGAAGAAATCAACAGTATATGGCCCTGCAATGGATATATTAATTGTACTAAAAAGCGGACTCCTCGTAATGAGGAAAACATCTATGAGAGGAGAAAGATCTGTCATTGGCTAGAGAAATAGCCTGCTATTCATCTCAGTCTATCATTGGCGAGATGAGGTAGTAACTGAGGATGCCTCGATCATAATCTAGAGCAGAGATAATGCCCTGTACATTAATAAGCAACAGTCAATGACATACATATACACTTTTTATGTTAAAAAGACTTGTGATTCCCTTACTTAGTTTCTGCTTAAAGAGAGAAAAGCAGAGAGTTTATGTACAAGGAAGTAAGAACCGATCAGGGTTTTCTTACAAAAGTTACGGACTAAGTAATGGTACAATTAAAAGCAGATTGTTAACTTAAAAGGAATGTTAGATGTCCACTAACAAAAGATATTTGCAGCTGATATAACCTTTGTACTACTTACTGATGTTGCCTTAGGAAGCTGTTCTTTGGACATGAAAGGTATACTGATGTTTTCTGAAAGGACAACAAAAGAGGTGCGCAGCATTTGCTCACGCCCTATTGGCAAGATACTTAACTGTGGAGATATACACTCTTATTGGATGGCAACAAGTAGGGAGTAAAGGAGTGAATACTCTATTGGTCAGAAAATAGTCATGGTGCTTTTAACAATCTGGGATTGGCCGATCTATGCAACAGTGTGGATTTTTATTTTTAATTGCGATTTCCTGTCGGATTTTAAAAGGAATCACTTGATCAAGATTCAATATACTGATTGGAAGTCAGTTTTTTTAAAATTAAGGTACTCAGGAACCAATAATCAGGATCTGAAGAAGGCATTACGCCGAAAGTGCTTGTCCAGTTTTAAGTTGTCAGTTCACTAAAGATTTTACTTCGTTTTACCATGTCTGTGGTGATATGCTCCTTGTGTTTCTGAAGTTATTACGTATTATCTTACAATGAACTGTCTATGTATTCCTGAGGTTCTTGTTATTTTAGCATGTTCATATATACCACATATACACCCTCTTCATTGTCTTCTCAGAACCTTCCACCTAATATTGATTTTGTAGCCATTTTTCCTTCCTACAGAAGAACTTAAAATGTGTTTATTTCTAAATGATTGTCATTGTCATTTTTTGCTCTTCTTTGCTAAAGAAAGTCTTAGAAAGGAAAGTAGAAAACTATGAGGTGTAGTTCTCTTCTACCCACACCTCTTAGTTTACCCAGTATAATTTAAGACATTTCCCGGATGATGCCATGTCAAAATCACCCCTGTCTGTCTCAGAAATAAATAGATAAACAAACTCCAGTAAGAATGGTAATATTTTACTACATCTAACTCCTTCACTCTATGTTTTGTTTCTTTAGTAAAAGGGCAAGATGCCCCCCACTTAACTGCTGACAACCTTTCAAAAAGTGGACAGGAAAGAGAGAGTTGAGGGGGTTTGTGCCCCTTATTGCATCAAAGACTACAAGATGTTTTTTTTTTGTCCCCAGGTAATTTACCACACAGTCTTAAATGTCACTCTGACATTCTTTGAGTTTCCAGTAATAGTACTACTCAAGGTGGGATTCTCAGAATAAAGTTATGGTGGGTAAGTATAATAAAACATTGCACTTTAATTTTCATCTCCTGTTACACATTTTCAGTCAAACCACTTGCAAAGCCAAACTTCTGATTTGACTAATATATTCATATTAATTACTGCTGCAGTAACCTGAGCTGTATAGGGGTTATATCCTGCCAAACATGTAGCAGCTGGCCAACTTCCAAAGCTTCAGGGCACCTTTCTCTCACCCAAACTGTCAGGCAGCTCGAGCTGAGCTGACTAAAAGATAAGTGTGGGCACAAAGCCCTTCTGAGCTTTACTGCCAATGAAGAATATACTCCTCTGAGAGTTTCTAGGATAGATGGTCAGCCTGTGTCGTTTCTTTGCTGGGTAGATAAGTTTCCTTTGGGGGGGAAACTTCCATGTTCTTATCTGTGTTGCTGTTTTTTTTCTCTTTCCTCTTCAGGGAAGTTATTTTAAAGCTAGGAGTGTTGTATTTTAATGGACTGTCATGAGAATGTAATGATCTGAAGAAGTTAACTTCATTTGTCCATCAACCTGTGGATATCGGATCCATATCGGATCCGAGCCGGCAGCTTCAAACAGCTAAGATCCGAGCTCCAAGCTCCTCCCCCTTGCCCATAATCCCCTGCTATCCCTTCCTGACCTCAGATCTTATTTGCCACGGTTCACTCAGCAGCTCTGAATGAGTTCCAGGCGTGGGAGTATATCGTTTTTGTGAGAAAAATCCTTTTCTTTTTCTGTTACAACAGTAAAATATGTGCATGTGTTACTCCTTAGTTAGTTTCTAATTGTTAACTGGGTTTTTTTGTAGTTAATTTTTAGTTAAATTACCTCCCTCCCGTGTGTGTGAAGGCATGTTTGTCTTTGGGCCTAGTGTAATCTTGTCATTAGTCATGTCTGAGGCCCCTAAAGCCTTCTTTTCTAAATGTACCGAGTGTGGCCATAAGCTGTCCCCAGCGGATGGCCACACTCGGTGTGTTATCTGCCTTGGGGTTGACCACCTCTCCTCAGGCTGCACTATTTGTGCATCCTTCAACTCCAGGGCTTTGAGAGACAGGAGGTCGAAGTTGATTCTGGTGGGACTGTTGCCCCCCAGACTCGACTTCGTCCTCCTCTCCCTCCGTGGCACCTGCCGCTGCCGCGGCAGTGCCACCTTCCATCCCTGCTCCCCTGGCCGGGACTCACCCTCCCACCTCAGGCCAGGAGGAGAGGGAAGCTAGGAGAGAGAGGAGAAAAGAGAAGCACCACAAGCGGTGGGCCGAGTCTTTCTCCTTGGCCCCGCCGGCCAAGCAAGCAGCTTCTCCCAGGGCCTCCGGGCCTTCACCTTCCCGGCTCCATTCACCCCGCTTTTCCCCAGAGCCAGAGGAGGAGGAGACCTCGCCGCCTTCAAGGTCATCGAGACGGCACTCCCGGCCCACCTCAGTGACCTCCTCTAGGTCAACCCGAAGCTTGTCTGATGCAGACATGGACCAGATGATGCGTAGGTTCCTCCAGGCCCAACTGCAGATGGGAGTGCTCCTGCCTCCCCCCCTCCGGGGGGAGCTTGACCCCCTTTTTCACCCTGATTGCTCCTTCTCCGACCCACTTCTGGGTCTCGGAGCCTTCGGAGCCAGGTAGCATGGGAGCCGGGGGAGTGTCGGCGCTGATAGTACCTCGTACTTCGGTGCTAACGGCACCCTCGAGTTTGTCGGGTCTGTTTTTGGATCCGAGCTCTCGGAGCCGAGAGCTGAGCTTCGGATCCGGAGGTGTCAGTGTGTCTTTGGCTCATTCTCGGTCGGAGCATACTGGCCCTTCTGATCCGATTGCTTCAGCACCAGCTCTGATCCACACATCGGATGCGAGGGGACTGCTGTCGGATCCTAGAGAGAGCAGTTCTCCTTCGGCGTTCGATGTCGTGGAGAGGGTATTGTCGAGGAATTCGAAGCCCCAAGCTCCTGCTATGGGTCCACCCTGCACTCCCTCTCAGATGGGCCTACCTTCCATCACCTGGCCCCAGGGACAGCCTGCGCCTATGTCCCAGATAGTTCCCTTGGAGGAACAGGATGTGGTTGGTGAGGCCTCTTCGGACAGCCCCCCCGAGGAGGTTCCTCACAAACATAAGTGCAAGAGGAGGCACTTGGACTCACCTGAGTCCATGACAGAAGACACAGACTTAGAGGAAGGGGAAGGTTCCCCAAGGTCACCTCCCGAAGACATCTCCTTCGGAGACATCATGGAAATGCTTCGAATTAGAGGGGGGTGGTCAGCCAAAAAACCTTCCTCTGATGAGTCTGTGTTTCTGGAGGCATTTGACGCAGGCCCATCTACCTCTTGGGTGTCCCCTCCCGCCAAGCCCCTGGTAGATCTGATTACTACCAGGGCATGGAAGGAACCGGACACTGTGGAGCCCATTCCAAAGAGACCAGACAAAATTCTCAGCCCCCCTTCTGATAGGACGTGTTGGAGCAAGGGTGCTCCTGTAGATGCCATGTTGGTGGCGGCCACCACCAGAAAGGAACTAGCCCAGGAGAGTTCCTCGATCCATCCTCCAGACAAGGAGTCTCGGACGATGGGCCGCCTGGGGTAGCGGATGTTCGCTTCAGCCACCTTCTCTGTAACGTCACTGAATTATATGGCACACGTGATACAACTCCAGTGGGATCTCATCAAAGAATACGCCGGGTCACCCCCAGAGTCCATGTTGGCCGAGGATAAGAAGGTATTCTCAACCCGAATGGCCAGTCTCAAATCCATTACGAACACCTCTATGCGGCTCCTCTCCCATGCTATGGAAGGAGCCACTAGAGCTAGCGGAGCGGGTATTGTTTTACAATGGCATGCTTGGCTCTGCCATTGTGATTTTGCGGAACCCTTCAAGGCGTCCTTCGCTAATGCCCCGTTTGACGGTTCTTCGCTATTTGGCAAGACCGTATGCGACACACTGGTCCAGAGCGAGAAAGACGGGAAGACATTGTCTGCCGTTGGAGTCTGCTTCTCGGCTCCCCAGAGGTCCTTCTCTAGGAAACAAAAGGAATAGAAGAAGATGTGGTTCCGGAAGTCTCAACAGTCCCGTTTCGCTCCGGACCCCTCGTCCTTCAGAGGCAGAGGAAGACAGGGTGGATGCCGGCCCAGAGGCATAGGGGGACCGAAGAATTTTGGGTTGAGAGAACCCTTTTCTGATTGGCCCACGCAGCAACCCTGAAGGGTTACCTGACTGCTCCACTCTGGAGGCAGTCGGGGGGCACTTCCCGAGGCACCTAGCAGTTTGGGAGTCCATCACAGCAGATCGCTGGGTGCTTCAAATCATATCCAGAGGTTACAAGATCCCCTTTCTCAATCTCCCCCCCAAACCCCAGAGCCTCCCCAATGTTCCACCCAATCAAAGGGAGGCAGCAGCCGCAGAAATACTCTAGCTGCCAGAAAAAAGAGCAATCCAGCACATCCCCCCAGACCAATCTGGATCAGGCTTTTACTCCAGGTTCTTCTTGGTGTCAAAAAAGACAGGAGATTTAAGACCAATCCTCGACCTGTCCTTTCTAAACCTGTCAGTGGCCAAAGAAAAGTTCCGGATGGTCACCATTCAATCCATTCTCCCACTCCTGCAGGAGAACAACTGGATGTGCTCTATAGACCTCAAGGATGCGTACTACCACATTTTGATGGACAGGTGATCCAGAAGGTTTCTCCGCTTCCGGCTAGGAGCCAGCCACTATCAGTTCAGGGTCCTTCCCTTTGGTCTCACTACAGCCCCCAGGGTGTTCACCAAAGTCTTGGCAGTTGTAGCGGCCCACCTGAGACTCCAGGGAATACAGGTCTTTCCGTACCTGGATGACTGGCTCCTGACCACCCCCACCAGGCATCTACTGTGTTCAGCTAGAGATTACTTCCTCCACTTGGCCTCCCGACTGGGAATCACAATCAATATAAAAAAATATTCTCTTCAACCAACCCAGATTTTGGACTTCATTGGGGCGAGATTAACCACAAACCTTTTGCAAGTCTTCTTAACTCCGGACTGGCTTCGAACACTAAAGCTCCACATGCTGGCCCTTCTACACTCCCCGGCTCCTCCAGCGGAATTGGTCCTGAGGGCTCTAGGTTCCATGGCAGCAACAATCAACCTGCTACCCTTAGTGCGCTTGAATATGAGGGTACTACAATGGACCTTGCAGGTTCAATGGTCCATCCTGCAACATCCACTGAGTTCACCCATCTCCCTCAGCAGGGTTTGCAGGAAAGCCCTATTCTGGTGGCTCCAGTCCCCGGAACTCCAGAAAGGGCTCCCCTTCTCTATGTCCCCTCCTCTAACCATGGTGAACACGGACGCTTCTCGCCTCGGGTGGGGGGGGGCACTGTATGGGCAGAACAGTCCAAGGCACGTGGACCCATTCAGAGACCTTGTTGCATATCAATGTCCTAAAGATGAGAGCGGTGCTTTTGGCGTTGCAATCACTCCAAGCCCTTCTTCCCTTGGGGACAATTGCAATTCAGACAGACATGTCAGTAGTCTGGTATATCAATAAGCAAGGGGGAACCAGATCCTACCCACTTTGTCGAGAGGCCATGAGAATTTGGGAATGGGTGATCTCCACCAACCGCTTTCTCATAGCGACGCACATTCCGGGCCGGTCGAACATCTTGGCAGACAGGCTGAGTCGAACCATCCTTTCACCGTACGAGTGGTCTCTGAACCCAGGAGTAGCGAAGCAAATCTTCCTCAAGTGGAGTTAACCTTGCTGCAATCTCTTCACGTCTCCTTCGAACGCAAAGTGCAGCGACTACTTCGCTCTAATTCCTCCACCGAGGGAATCCCCCAGAGAACCTCTGGTGCATGTTTGGCCATCCGGTCTACTTTATGCTTATCCACCTCTTCCCCTAATGCTAAAATTCTTGCAGAAAGCCCATCGGTTGGAGAGCAGAGTGATCCTCATAGCTCCATTCTGGCCTCGTCAAGCATGGTTCCTTTGTCTATGGTCTCATCTAGTGAATCCCCCATGGATTTTATATCCCACTCTGGATCTGATCTCTCACCCACTAGGATTAACAACCCCGAACCTGGACAACCTCAAGCTTACAGCTTGGTTGATCCAGTTCCAGTAATAGCTAGGACTATCTCATCCTCTGTTAAGACTATTCTAGTAGTCACTCACAAGCCTTCTACGAGAAAGGTTTATAATAGCAAATGGAAACGCTTTTCAATTTGGGCAGAGCGCAGAAACTTGGACCCCTTTACAGCTCCATTACCAGCAGTGCTAGAATTTTTGTCTATCTTATTCGGCCAGGGTGCTAGCTCCTCTACGGTCAAAGTCCAGCTAGCCGCAATCTCCCACTATCATGTGGGAAGTGATCTCGGTCCCTTGGCCTCTTCCAAATTATGAAAGACCTTATTAAAAGGCACTTTCCTCTTGAGGCCTCCTGTTAAACATGCAGTTTCTCCATGGGATTTAACTCTTGTTCTCCAGTCTCTGACAGCTCCTCCCTTTGAGCCTGCAGCTTCGGTGGACCTAAAATACTTATCTTGGAAGACGGCCTTTCTTATTGCCATCACTTCGGCCAAAAGGGTTTCGGAGCTTCAAGCCCTTTGCGCCAAACCACCATACCTGGTTTTCCATAAAGATAGAGTTTCTGTCAGGACCAATCCCTCCTTTTTGCCCAAGGTTGCTTCAGAGCCCAGTATCAGTCAATCTATTAATTTACCAGTATTTGTTCCAAATTATCAGAACAAGGGTGAATACAAGTTACATTCTCTGGACGTACACAGGCAATTGAGGTTCTACTTGCACAGGACCGCTGACCACAGGAAATCTGAGCAACTCTTTGTATCCTTTGCTAAACCTTCTTTGGGAAAACCAGTATCAAAAGTTACATTGTCCAGATGGATCTCCCAATGTATACTTTTTGCATATAAGAGTTCTGGCCGACCTGAACCTGCTGGAGTTCACGCCCATTCTACTCGATCAATTTCCACCTCTGCTGCCTTTTGGTCCAGAGTATCATTGGATGACATTTGTTCAGCAGCCACTTGGGCATCATCTCATACTTTCATTAACCATTACAAGTTGGATATAATTTCCAGAGGGAGAGCATCCTTCGGCTCTGCAGTGCTCCGGAATATCCTTCCATGAGGACCTCCCAAGGATTGGGTAGCTGGGGACTCTGTCCCACAGGTTGAGGGACAAATGAAGTTAACTACTTCAGATAAAGAAGTTATGTACTCACCATAACATTCCATCTGAGTAGGTAAACTTCATTTGTCAGCAACCGACGCCCCCTCCATCCCCCTAACCTATAGCGTGTACTAAAAGGATTCCTTGCCCTTCGTTTCCGGATAACTCTAGGTTAGGATGTGCAGGTGATCCTTTGTGTTGTAATGCTCTGTGTTGCTAAGCAAACTCGATCTGAGGTCAGGAAGGGATAGCAGGGGATTATGGGCAAGGGTGAGGAGCTTGGAGCTCGGATCTTAGCTGTTTGAAGCTGCCGGCTCAGATCCGATATGGATCCGATACCCACAGGTTGCTGACAAATGAAGTTTACCTACTCAGATGGAACGTTATTGTGAGTACATAACTTATTTTTGTTTTAAATGAAGACCTATTTTTCCTGTAAGTTTAAAAGTGATATAAAGTAACTGAAACACTTTTTCTGTGGTAAAATTGTGTTTATGTTACTATTATATGGCTGGCACAGTGTTTAAATGTTTTGTTGTGAGTTTCTGTCAGTTGAGAAACTTTTGTAGAGCTAGTGTTTACTGGCATTTGTTGCTTCTTTCCCCAAGAAAGAGGCACGATTTTTGTCTTGGCCATGGAAAAGACAACTGGTCCCACTGCCAGCCCTTCTCCCAGCCCACATAGAGAAAAAAATTAAGCAAACAGCCTTTGCCACAACAGCAGGCTAGCAGTTTGCCTCAGCCACACATGGGTTATTTAGCTGTGGCCATTTGTTGTACTGCTGACAACTCATCTTGTATTCTGGTGTAGCACCTACAGCCACTATGGACTGGGGGTTAGCCATGTCCTCTGTGGATTTTAGGATCCCCTTAGTGGGCAAGGAAGAGCCACTCTTGTCAGTCCTGAGAGAATGAACAGGGAAGGTTTCCCTCTAGTGTCAGAATGCTGTACACATCCCTGAGGAAGCTGCTGCTGGTGCTGTTAGTTACATGGCTGGCTCCAATTTTTTCCTGTCAAAAAGAAACAGAAAACCAAGAATGTATCCAGTCCTACTGAAAATTTCTTTGGATGGGAATATTTACTGAATCTGGCTCAGGATTTATTTCAGACTATTGATCTTTTCCTGAAGAGGTTCAAAATTTTGAATCTAAACAGGAAGATGTAGGGATGGATACAAGGTTTTCTCCTCAGATTTCTGATTCAGACTCAGTTTCTGATTCATTTTGTGTGAGTTTCTATTTATCTGAGACGTGCTAAAATGTGCCAGTGTTTTCAGTGGGAGAATACTGAGGTTTCTTAGTCCATCAGAAAATACTATGAGTTGTTACAGAAGGATTTTCTAGATCCTATATCCATTCCTCTTGTTCTACCTGTTTCGGAGGATGTGAGTATTACTGCCTGCAGTTTTTGTGATAGTAAGCCATCTGCCCATAAAAAGTCAGATAAAATGTATATAGTTCCTCATTCTTTTAATTTTTTATATGCTATTCCCAAACCTGACCCACTATATATAGCTCTAGTTGATCTCACTGCTGGTAAACACCTAGTTAATTTCAATCTTACTCTTTCTGATAAGGGTGGGAAAATCATTGATAGGCATGGGAAAATAATTGTGTACTTGTGAAAATTTGATTTTCAAAATTTGAATTGTCAGGCTCATATGTTAAAGTTTGTTCTGAGTAATTGTAAAAGTATGTGGAATGTTTTATCTGCAGTTTCTTCTTGTGAGATAAAATCTTTACAAACCTATTTTTTTATTGCACAGGTCACTACTCATTGTTAACTGTATATGTATGATTCATTTGATACTTCTTCTTAGACTATGGCCACTGATACTGTTTTGAGGAAGTTTTCATGGCTGCAATATCAGAACCTCCCAGATGTCAAAAATGAAATTTTAAAGTCACCCTTTGATAGGAATTTAGTGTTTGGCCTCTCTGCTGCAGATTAAAAGGTGTGATAAAAGGGGAAAGCTGATTCAAGGAATCGCTAAGATTTTTCAGCACTCCTTTTCCAAATATTCAATCTCCTCATCCATTTTTTTCCAAAGAGCAGAATAAACTATCTCAACAGTATACAGACGTTTAAGAAGAAATGACAAGGGGTTCCAAAAAGACGTCTCAAACCTCCCAAACCAAGGACAGTCCAACAAGTCTTGTAGACAATTTGGGACCTTGTGAGCCCCTCCCACCCTAGCCCCTTTTTTCTTCAAGAAAGTCTGAATTTCCATTTTTCTCTTTGGCAACAGATAGTTTCAGACAAATGGGTGTTGAAAATGATGTGTCAAGGTTACAGATGGCTCCTTTCTAGGGGGTGATTTCTCATCATCCAGATCAGACTCTTTTGTTTCCACTGGTTCTTCATTACATGCTTTTCCAAGGAGTGATAGAAACAGGTCCTCCTTCCCAGGTGGGGAAGTGTTTTTATTCAATGATGTTCCTTGTGCCAAAGAAAGAAAATGCTTGCAGGCCAGTTCTAGATCATTTTTCCTAAACCTGTTTGTGATAGTGCCCGAAGTCAAAATGATGTAACTTCACAACCTGTTGTCACGTCCTCCCCTTTCAAGTTTCCTGATAACACTAGCTTTAAAAGATGCTTATTATCACATCCCTCTTCATCCATATTTCAGATGTTTCTAAAGGTTGTTTGTGCCTGGAGTAAATCACTTCTCTGCCTTACACTTTGAACTATCCACTGCACAAGAGTGTTCACAAAGTGTCTAGCTCCAGTTATAAATCAGTGTATGCTACAGGGTATCCACATTTTTCCATAGTTTGCAGAGTCTTTTTCAAAGTGGCAGGAATCTCTTTCTCAAGAGACATCTCTTATACAAGTTGGGATTCCTTGAGGACATTCTAATGTCTTTCTTGACTCCTTTACACAAGACTGTGTTCCTTGGATGTCAACTAGACATCTCAGTTCAAAGTGATTTTCTTCCAAAGAAAAAGAATTAGATTTATTTATTTATTTTATTTTTTTATTGATATTTGCTAACCAGGTTAGTTCAACTGAACTAGGGGCCCATTTTCAGTGGAGACCCAAGGAGAAAAGCTCCAGACAACTTACAATTTTACAAAAGATAGATAGTGGTCAAATGTACAACTACTTAACATAAGATAAGTTTACTACAATTCACACCTCCGTTTTCATTAAAGCAGTGAAAATAATATTACAAAAGAATACCATATATGAAATACATACTCAGTATTTAACCAAAGAGGCATAGTATTAGAATAACTTTTTTTCTTTCTTTTTTTAAATATAGGAAGAATAGAGTAGAATTACATGATAGAGAGAAGCTGACAGAAAGAAGGTGATATATCAAAGAAGAATAAAAATAAGTAAGAAGAAAATAATTGTCAAATGGGGGTTTGACTTAGGCAGGACCAGGTCTTTTGTAGATAGTGTTTAAGTTCTTGTTTAAAAGGCTGTATTTGGGGAATGCTTCTTATATTATGAGGAAGTGTGTTCCAAGCATGAGCTACAGAGTATTCATAGAGGAACTTTCCAATATTCTTATTAGGTTTGTGGATATCCAGGAGGTGTTTGGCAGTTGTACAAAGGTGATGTCAGGGGTTATAGTAAGACACTCGATTAGAGCTAGAGGGGCAGTAAGAGGGGTCTTTCAGGATGGATTGGGCAGTGTGTAATTGAGGAAGAAGAAGTTGTTTAGAAAAATCAGGCCATTGAAGTGTCCTAAGGGTGAGACAGTGATAGGATTTGTAAGGGAGATTAGAGGCAAATCTGGATATATTATTGTATGATTGTTCAAGTTTGGATAGTAGTGTTGATTTAACATTAGTAAGGATAGATGCTGCCTACAGTAGACAGGATAAAAGGCGAGACTGAGCTAGAGAGGGTTTAGTGGAGGGTGTAAGGAATTTTTGATTGCGATAAAGTAGACCAAGTTTTTGGTGTTTTTTTTTTTTTTTTTTATACATTGATGGATATGTATGTCAAATTTTACTTTTTCATCAATAATAACACCGAGTAGTTTGGTATGGGGTTCGGGTTTGATGATGATATTGTTAAGGGAGGTGATGGAAAAGGAAGGTTTGTGATGTGCGAGTGTTCTAGGAAAGAAGAGAAGGAGTTTAGTTTTTTTAGGATTTAGTATGAGTTGATTGCCTGAGAGCCATGTTTCAACTGATGAGAAGGTATCCTGACTGAGAGCTAAGAGATCAGGAATGCTATGAGGAGTGGTGATGAGAATGAAATTGTAGGCGTATTGTAGAAGTGTTGAGAGGTTAGCAACAGAATGTAGTTTGTTAGTGAAGATATTGAACAAGAGAGGGCCCATGATAGATCCTTGAGGAACACCAGTGTTAAGGGGAAGGAAGGCTGAGAAGACAGTTTGCCAGTGACTGGATTGTTGCCTGTTGGATAGGTAACTAGAAAACCAGTTTATAGAGGAAGTAGAGAGATGGAGATCAGAAAGTTTACTTAGAAGTTTAGAGTGAGAGATGGTGGCAAAGGCCTTAGAGAGATCAATGAATAAACAGGAGACAATTATGTTGTTATCATAGGCCTCTGTTACTGTGAAAGAAAATAGTGCAGTGGAAGTACTGTGGTGGGATGTACCATGTTGGGTGGGAGTTAGCAGGTTATTATCAAGCAGGTGTTTGAGTAACTGGGTATGGACACACTTTTCCAGAATTTTGGATAAGGGAGACAGGATAGCAATGGGCCTGTAGTTAGAAGGATCGGTAGAGTTTCCACCTTTGTGAAGAGGGAATGTGTAACAGGATTTCCACAAATCTGGGACATGGGCTTTGATAATGGAACAATTTATGAATATAGTGACAGGGTAGGCAATGGATTCTAAAGCAACTTTAAGAAAATAGGACAGTAGTTTTTCAGCGGAGGGGGAGCAAGTCTTAAGTTTGTTTAGGAGAGATTTAATGATGGTGGTGAAACTGGTTTGAAAGAGAAGGTGGGAACTGGATTGAAAGAGAAGGTATTGGAGGGAGTTATGTTAGGAGGTGAAGGAAGGGTAGAGAAAGTAGTACTATTTTGCGTAAGTTTTTGGATTGTTTCTATTAGGAGAGTGGCAGTTTCAGTAGCTGTTTTATGTGGGTAGAGGTTGGGAGTTGAAGGATTGCCAGGGTAAAGAAGATTATTAATGGTAGTCCAGATTTTTTTGTGGACTACATTGGTTGGAGCAGAAAACATTTATCAAATCTTTGTTGACTAGATTTTTAGACATATTTCTAAGCTCTTTGTATCTTTGAGGTAGGAGAGGAAATTTATTTTTAACCCAAGCTTTCCAGACACTGTCTCTTTCATGCAAAATGGAGCGGGTATGTTTTGTAAGCCAGGGGGAAAAGTTAGATTTTATTCTGATTTTTCTGGAAGGTGCAGTGGAGCTGAGTATGTCAAGAAATATCTTATTGAAAATGTTACAGCCTCGTTGAGAGGGAGGTGATATCGGAAGGACCATTTAATGCTAGACAATTTGGAGTTAAATGTATCTGGATTAAAATGGGTAAGTTTACGATATTCCCTGTATAGGTGGTCTTTGGGAAGATGTTGGGAAAATCTATGGATATAGGTAGGGGAATGGTCACTTAAAGAGTTAGGAAGTGTGCCAGGGTTATGATAAAGGTTGGAATCTGAGGTAAAGATCCAGTCTAGGATAAGCCCAGAAGTAGAGTTTTTGTTAGTCCGAGTAGGGGAGGATATGAGTTGGTGGAAGACATGAAGATTGAGACTGTGACTAGGAGATGTCATAGAAAGTTTAGACCAGTCTATATTAACATCTCCGAGTATAATGGTTTTGCGTGGCACATATTGACTGAGCCAGGAGAGAAAGTTCTCAAGGATAAGAAAGAATATTATCCTCGGGAGGTATATAAATAGAGGGTATGGCATTTTTTTTTTTTTATGAGGGTTTAGGTGACAGTTTACAATAAGAATTTCTGTAGGTGCAAATCTAGGTATAGAAATTGAAAGTGAAGAGAGATTAAGTTGCTCAGAGTAGAGGATGGCAACACATCCACTCGTGTTATTGGTTCTATCAGAGCGAAAGATGTTATAACCTGGAGGTAAGATTTCTGTGTTAGAGATATGTGGTTTTAACCAGGTTTCTGACAGGGTTAAGTTATGGGGGGATGTGTTAGAAATCCAGGAATGCAGTTCTGTTATTTTATTTAGAAAACTTTGAATATTTACAAAAAATATATTTAATGATTTAGTAAAAGGGCATGGGGAGGTAACTGGGGTTGAGGTATGAGGTGTGTATTTGTGAGAGGTAGAGGCAGGTGGTCCAGGGTTGGGATGGATGTCCCTTTCTAGTAGAAGTGTTTAAATGAAAGGAAAAATATATGTGAGTAGGTTCAAAGTAGCAGGATTTCTTGATTTCATAGTGAGAGATGTGCTTGGAAATGTGTTAATCTTGAAAAGGTGAGAAGATTAGATAAGAACGAGAGACAGAGAGATTAGTTGTGAGTGAGGGATGGTGTTGGTGATGGAGAGAGTGGGTGAAGGTGTTTAATAGCAGAGTGAATTATGGTATGAGGTTGACAGTGAAAGGAAGAAGAGAAAGTGGCAGAAAGATAAAGAGGCAACATGTTGAAAGATAAGTAGAGTCTGAGAAAGAAGAGTGAGAATTTGAGGGGTTGAAACTAATTTGCACTAGTGAAAGATACTGAGGAGAGCGGGGGTCTACTTATAAGAAATGAAGAAGAGATAAGTAAGTGAAGAGGAGTAAGTGAAGAGGAGCTAAGAAGTAAGTGAAGAGGTGATAGAAGTAAGGTAGGTGGATATAGGGAGGGACGGGAGTAAGTACTGTGACTAGAGAGGAGGAGAGTGTGGTGAGAGTGGAAACAGAGAGGAGTTGTTAATTGAAGGGGACAGCTGATTGGTTAGAGGGAGGGAAGAGGTTTGGCATAGAGAGTATAAATGTAATGAAAGTGGGAGTGGGAGGGAATGTGGGTAGAGTAGGGGAGCGGAGTGGAGTGAGTGCGAGCATAGTGGGTTGGTTCGGCTGGGGGAGGCAAGTGAACGGAAAGGGAAAAACTATCAGTTTGACTGAATTGTGAATAGGTAAGTTACAGTAGTCTGATTGTGGATATAAAAATATAAGTGGGGAGAGAAAAAAGTAAAATTTACAGGCACGTAGGTTGGTGTTCATATGACAGTGCTGAGCACTTTTTTTTGTTTGTTTTAAAACACTGCCTTTAGGAAAAATGCAAGGAACAACACTTTAATTGTTAGTTGTATCCTTTGAGTTTTTCCAAAACACTGCCTTTAAGTAAAATGCAAGAAGCACAGAGTAAATTGGCTTGGGGGAACTGCTAGGGCTCAGTAAGTTATTGTGTCTTATTAAATGCTGTCATCAGGTGGCCAGAAAGGGGAATTATGACTACAAATATAATAAGAAGCAGAAGGGGAAAAGAATGTTCCCTGGATAGTTCCTGTGAGTGTGCAAGCCACAAAACTAATAAAAACAGAAATGCCAAGGTTTGATAATACAGTAGGCATGCACCTACGTTGTTTCACAGAGGGGTAATCTTCCCATTCAGTTGTTTCCCAGGTTTTCTCACAGGGTGCAGTCCAACAAAAAACAACTTGGTTCAGACTGGAGGGAGGGGGGGAGAAGAAACAACATTCAGGTATTGAGCGAGGTTGTTTCACAGAGGGGTAATCTTCCCATTCAGTTGATCTATATCTAGATATTTTTCTAAGGTTTTCCACTCAGACTTCAGTCACTGTGAGGGAATACCTTAGGATTTTGGGTCTCATAGCATCTATGACTCTCATGATAACCCTGGGAAGACTTCACATGAAAAAGATACAGTGGTATCTGAAATATCTTTAGTGACAGCACCAACACCCTTTCTCTTTTCTAATCCCAGTGATGGGGGTTGTCAGCAGAGACACTATTTACTTGGGGAGCATTTTCAAGAGGGATAAAAGTGCAGGTGGTATGGGACACCAAGGGCAGATGCAAGGGCATAAATGTCAAGGAGATGCTTTTAGTCCCTTGGATTTCTTCAAGTGGTTGCATACATACCATAGTCACTTGGTACATCAACAAGCAAAGGAGAACCAGGTAGCCCTATATATATATATATATATATATATATATATATATATATATATATTGTATAGGTATTTATATATGTATATATATCTATATATATATCTATATATATATATATATATATATATATATATATATACCTACATACACACACACATATATATATATATATATATATATATATATATATAGATAGATAGATATACATACATATATATATATATATATATAAAACCCTGTGTATAGCTTTTCAGCACAGTCTCACTCTACAGTTATCCTATATTTCATCAGAACAAAACTGTGTGGCAGACAAGCTGAGCAGGACCAGGGAAGACCCTCATGAATGGAAAGTAGATCGGGGTATTACAAGATTTGATCCATCTGTTGGGAGTTCCTCAAGTAGACCTCTTTACCTCCTCTCTGAAAAGTCATCTTGCTAGATTCTGTTCCTTGACTCTATGAGAGAAGGCCTGGAAGATAAATGCCTTTTCTGTTCTTTTCCTTGGACAGGAATGTTCCTGTATGCTTTTATACCTTTTCCATCCAGCGTACTTCTGAAGATTTAGGAGGCATCCCCCAAGATCATTCTGGCCCAAGCAACTACTGGTGTACTTCCATATCAGTGTTGCAGTATTCTTTGCAAAAGGGGTCCCTTGCCAAGGGTAGCCGCTATGTCCAGCCAGTATACTGAATCCTAAGATTTTATAGACGGTGTACATCACACATGTCTTCCTTGCTCAAAGTGTAGGCCATAAAGGTGACTTGCAGACATACATACCTCAGAACTTTTTTTTTGCCATCAGTCCGAACTCCATCATTGATCATCAGTCTGAATGCTCCTTCTTCTGTGCTGCTTACCAAGCTGGGTTTCAGATAAGTGCCCCATTGGAATTCCTTCTTATCTTTTTTCACTTTCATTTTTGTGAGTTTTCATGTCATCCAGAAAGGGAAAATGTCAGTGTGGGAGGCATATTCCCCATAAGGGCCATCACGATCAGTGTCTGTTCTGTGCGGGTGCTTCTCACGACCATACTCAGTATTTTGTCTGCCAAGCTTTCGTCCCTAAGACCCTACATAGTTGTTTCTCCTCCTTGTTGATTTATCTGGAGAACTATGTCTTAAATTGTTTGCATAAGGTGCTACAGCAGAATCTTTCCATCCAAAGGTCAGCTGCCTATTAAAAAACGGCCAAAAAACTCAAGTCTGATTTAGCTGCTCTTCTTACTCTCCTGGCCATTTCTCTTGAGGCTTGCAAAAGCACTGGGGATTGCCCAGTTGTCTGCTGCTCCCCTGTCATTGGCTGGCATTGCTCCCACTTCTCGTATGTCCACAAAAGTTCTGCACACATCCATTCTGGACGTTGAGGGGGAACCTTGGCTGATTATTTCTGAAGGACCAAGGGGATACCGCAAATCTTAGTTCAGGAGGAGATTCCTACTATTGGTTGAGTGTAAGCAAGGATCTGAACCTCCTAGGGTTTTTTGGGCACATGCCCCTCAAAAGAAAAAAAACAAGCAAGTTTCCCCTGCTACTAAAGACTCCCAGTCTGACAGGATTTTACCAAAGGATTGTTTAATACCTTAATGGCCTTAAACCCTCCCCAAAAAGATTGTGTGCCTGCTCCTCCTTAGTCATCTACTCCCCTTAAGAGATCCAGACAGCAGGAATCCTCTGAAGATGATTTGGATTCTGAGGAAGAGTCATTGGCATATTTCTCTCAAATCCCTTCTCCTTTGAATTATGGATCTGAAGAGGAAGATTCCATTAGCCCAGACTCTCCCTTGGAAGAGCTTTCCTCTGTGGACACTCTGTCTTGCAAGGTGGAATGTTGCAAATGGGACTGTTCTCAGGTTTCTGATATTCAAAAGAGGTATTATGAACTCCTCCAGATAAAATCTCCTAAGCCCTCTGCTGTACCTCCAATCTTGGCTGCCCTTTTAGATACCTTTTCAGCAGCCTCTGTAGCCACTGATTCTCAACTCCCATCCCCTAAGAAACCTGATAGATTTTACAAGGTACCTGATGATTATAAGTTCTTGTACAAATGTCTTTCTGCTGGTCCTTTTGTATTATCTGTCTCATCTGACAAACCTTCTAAACGTCTGTCTTCTGCTAAACTACTTCCTTCTGACAAGGACAGTAGAGCTGTGGAATGTTTGGTTAGAAAATTGTATACTGCTGCCACTCTGGCTTTTCAGGCTATTAATTACCATACTCGTATTACTAGGTATATTTTAGCCCTTCTTTCTCAAGCTTGTCTGGCTATCTCTGACCTCCCTGATTCAGGAAGGGAAGGTCTCGGACCTTTTTCTACTGGGTTCTACTTCTCAAATGGCTCACCACTCTATTAAATGTAGTTATGATGCAGCTGATGCTTCCTGTGTGGCTGCTGTCTTTGGGTCAGTTTTGAGAGGTTATTTTTGGTTTCATCTCCAGCCCTTACCTGGTGGTATTAAGGCTAAATTGTTGGATGTTCCTCTCAATAATAAGAACACTTTTGGTTCTGGTGCTGTTGCTGCTAAACTTTTTAAGTCCCTCCAGGATAAAGGCAAGGCCTTGCAGGATCTGAAACATATTTTTGCATCTCCTATCCCTAAGTTCCAGAGGAATTATCCCTCCAAATCTGCTTTTGTACACAGACAGCCTGGCCCTACTGCTAAAGGCAAGAAGAGGGGTAATGGGCATGTACCTAATGCTAGGTCTGTTCAGACTCCTACTTCTCAGAAGCCACCTTTTCAAAACAAGCCAGGTTCTGTCTGACAGTTTGCTTCCCCTTTCCCTGGGTCACCCTTCATCTTTCCCTATCCCTTCCAATTGCTTAAGGGTCACATAAGACTCTTGGTTTCTGTCCATCATCCACCAGAGATACTTCATGACATGGAATTCTCTTCTGCCTTTTCTGGGCATCCCTGAACCTCCTCTGTAACAGCTTTCTTTCTTTCCAGAGAGCACTATTCAAGTCATGCCTCCTACCCAGTATGGGAAGGGGGTTTTGCTCCAGGATGTTTCTGGTCCCCAGGAAGGAAGACACCTTTAGACTCATTCTAGATCTTTCTCAGCTTAACTTTCTGAAAGTCCCTTCCTTTCTGATGTTGTCTCTTCATACCCTGTTCCCTTTTCATCTTCCCCAGGCTTTTTTAGTATCCCTGAACCTCAGAGATGCTTATCTTCACATTCCATTTCATCCCCTTTTCAGGAAGTTTTTCAATTTCTGTATTTCTTCCCTGCATTTTCATTTCTCTACTTCCCCAAGGAATTTACCAAATGCCTTACTCATATCATTGCCTTTTGCAGGATGAGAGGAGTTCAAATCTTTCCTTATCTACACAACCTGCTCATTCAGGCTTCTTCCACCAAGGTCTTGCTTCAATAACTTCAGTTTATGGTTTGTCTCTTACAATGCCTGGGGTATACCATAAACTTTCAGAAGTCAGTCCTGGTTCCTTCTCAGGATCATGTGTTTCTTGGTTGCAGGATCCAAATCATTACCATGGTGGTGTCCCTGTCTCCACCCAAGGATGTCGATCTAATCACCTTTTTTCAGTCTATTCTTTCTCTGGCTTCAGTCACAGCCAGAGATATTCTCAGGATTCTAGATTTTATGGCCTCTAACATTTCTGCTCTGCCTCTGGCCAGAATACATATGAGAAATTTACAGTTGTTCCTAAAGTCAGTGGGGCTTCAACACTGTCATCCACTGGATTTTATGTTTCCTCCTTCCATACCTCAAATTTAAACTTCAGTGGTGGATTCATCAGTTTCTCTCAACCCGGGACGTCCCTTTCAACCCTTAGTCCCTTCTCAGGAACTTTTTTTGGAAGCCTCAGACAGGTAGTGAGGAACTTCCTGCTGTTCCCTCAAGGTGAAGTGTCTATGGCCTCTTCATCATAGGTTAGATCACATCAACATAAAGGTGATGGGAGCTCTGCTTTTAGCTTTTCAGACTTTCCATTCCCTCTTTCTTCCAGGGCCTCTCAAAATCTTCACAGACAATAACACAGTGATGTGGTATATCAACAAGTAAGGGAAGGTACAGTCCTACCTTCTTTTCAGACTGTCTGTTTGAGTCTGGAATCGAGCTATCCAGTATCAAGTGACTGTTCAGGCTATATACATTCCTTCAGAGCAAAATATAGTGACAGACTCGTTGAGCAGATCCCGTACACAGGCTCACAAATGGATGCTTCAAAGAAATGTGTTTCTGGACATTGTCCATTTGCGGGGTATTCTACAGGTAGATCTTTGAACAGACAGCTTCCTCTTTTTTTGCAACAGACTCCCAAGTCCTCTGGCTTGGAAGGTGGAAGCCCTATCTTTTCCTTGGAAGGGGATGTTTCTGTATGCTTTCCCTCCCTTTAATCTGATTCCAAGGGTACTGCTCAAGATAAAGCAAGACTCCCTCAGAATCTTGCTGGTGACTTCCTTTTGGCCCAGACAGCATTGGTTCCCCCTTCTTCTTCATTTAGCGAGGGACAATCACCACAAGTTGCCTCACAGGGTGGACCTTTACACCCAAGACAAGGAGATCCTGATCCTTCCACACTTGTCCACTCAACTGACACTGTGGGTGATAGAGTTTTGATCCCTTTTAGGTACCTTTTTTCTGAGAACATGCTTAGGATTCTGCAGGAGGCCAAGAGACCCATTTAGAGGAAATAATGCTTGTCCAAATGGAAGAGATTTTCTGCCTGGTCCCTTTCTCATAACTAGGATCCATTTTCTTTGGGGATCCCTGTGGTTATCTCTCATTTGTGCGAATTGCTCCATGCTGTGTTGAATTGCTCCATGCTGGGTTAGCATACTCTACTGTTAAAGCTCACTTTTTGGCTATTTCTACTTGTCTGACATTGAGTCATTGGCTTATTTATTCAGAGCTTCCTTGTACCTGGCTTGGACACCTGTGACTGCAAGACTTGGATTGCTTCTAAAATCATTTGGACTTGCAAAGCTGGTAAAGGTATATATTTTTGCACTTGCTCTAACTGTTTCAGTGATATTTAACACTTCTGTGCTGCATTTAATTTTGTTGAATTTCTCCCTGTTTTTCAGCCTGCACTTGTTAAAGAAACTCCATCTATTTGTTACCGTACTGCTGTTAGGTTGTTTTAGCAGTATTCTGCAAAAGCTATTCTGAGTCTGATAAAATATTTCTAAGTTTTACAAAGCTTTTGTGTTGTGAATATTTTTCAGGGTTAGTGAACTTATTTCTGAGGATTCCTGATATTGCAGGAATTCTAACTTCTGTTGTAAAGCATTTGTTACTGCACTTGAGCTCAAAGCCAGTTTGTTTTACATTGGGAGGGTTCTTTTGCACTCTGGTAGGAGCAGAAAGCCAAATTCAACCCATCCAAGGTGGGAACTACTAGCTGATAGCTTATTGTGTTTTTATCTGATTGGCCTGAGGGTTTAACTTTAGAAAAGTCTCATCCCGCTGCTCCCCATGCTTGCATATAAGCAAACCTCTTTGGTTTAAAATCCACTATAGGAAATTCTCTCCATAGTCTCCCACTGTCCACAACTGCTCAAGGAGCTACCAGTTTGTGCAGAGAGTGGCACTAGTGCAGGTCATCTAATAGTATACTACTAAACACTCTCACTTTGAACTTTAAGTGACTGTCTTACACCTTCCCATGTAGAAATTGTGTATCTTTGCCTTACATAGCATAGGCTAGATTCAGACCTGCTGAATCTAGACTGTTTGGTATCATTGTGCTCTTAAACCAGCCATCTTGCATTAAGAAGGACTCCCTGCACCCTTGTGGCAGAAGTGCATAGCTCAGGACCCATCTGAGTTGGGTATTGCTGGAGAAAGGCTCAGTTTCAGGCTTTCTCATTGGTATCTGTGTTAAAACTGTTTAAATTTGCCTGTATATAAGCCTCACGTATGTGTGGGTTTGCTCTCAGTTTACTGGAGCTGCTCAACTTTTCGAAACTTTAGCTAGAGGTCTGGAGTGCATTTGCGCTGAAATCCAATACGACCACTGAAAAAAAAAAACTGAGAAATAAGTATATTTTAAGTCAGCACTGCACTTTGTTAACTGTATTTAATTGAAATGCTGCTTCATTTTTGCTGTTTGTGACTAAATCCAGCTAGCTCACTTCCTTCCCAAATACCACATTCAGAAAAATCCTATCACAATGGATGGGCAGTTTCCCATCATTTCTCCTGCTTGATTGATATGGGCATCTTGAGGCAATGTAGCAATTGCCTCATGTATAATGACAACCATTTACTCCTAAAACAAACTAACACCCTAAGTGAGAGATGCAAATACACTGTAGAATTGCAGTCAATTCTCTCACATAAAAACAAACTAGACATCAAACAGGTTGTCAGCACATATGCTTGACCTCTCACGCAAACCTCACCTCTAACACAAAATAAGGTCAGGACACACAAACTCACATATGTGGAGATACTCACTAAAAGCCTACCAAAAGCACTGAAACCCCCTAAACGCTTACCACCCACACTCACCACTTAGCAAAAAGAAACCACTACAAATGGCACACACACACACGCGCGTGCACACACACACACACACACACACACACACACACACACACACACACACACACACACACACACACACGTGTCTCAACAAATAAGCCCCTAAGGCAAAATACATCAGATATCTTGGTCATAGGTGACTCCATAGTGAGATACACAGATGTCCCCCTTCCACCAGATTGGACAAAGAGATGGTCACGGTCAGCTGCCTATCAGGTCCCAGGATCCTTCAAATCATGCATGCACTCAAGTCACTCAACAACAAGCCCCGTTATGACTGTCATAGTTCATGTTGGAGTGAAAGACTCAAGACGTACTTCTCTGGACTATATGATGAGAGACATGACACAACTCTCTTATTATGTGTCCCAGACAGGCATGTCCCTAGCCCTAAGCAGTATCCTACGCTCACCAAGATGTTGCCACAATATAAACAATTCAACAATCAGCTCAGCATCTGGTGTCAAGTCCAAAGACATCCAGTATCTTTCAGCCTGGGAGGATATGGTACATAGAACTTGCTGCTTTGCTAGAGATGGTCTGCACCTATCCCTCTTAGGCTTTCAGATACTGGCCAAGGCCCCTGCCTCCCCTATAGTGAGTCTTTAGGCAAAGTCAAAGGAACAAATTTTCCAACGTGACAAAATCTAATTGAGACAAACTCAGGGTCGTGCTGCTTAATGGTAGGAGTTTAAACATGAAACTGCACTTCCTGGAAGCACTCCTTACCTTAAAGGATACCGGTGTTTGTGCAGTTATCAACATATGGCTCAGGGCTGCTGAGAGCACCCTTGCAGTGCAAGGCTACAATGCCTTCCACACATTCAGACCTCAAAATGAACATGAAGGAACCAAAGGTGGGGCTGTATCCATCTTTACTAAAACCAAATATATTTTGAGACTGGTCAAATAGCATGACTCTTGAACTACCTCATGTCCAGTTAACTATTGGGAAAGTACCACACCACATCATTGCTAGCTATAGATCCCCCATCATGAACCAGGATAAGGACACTGCCTACCTCGATTTACTGGAAGCCTTCACCATAAAGCCCAACACCTTAGTCATGGAAGATTTTAGCTATCCTTGCAGAGACTGACATACACAAACAAAAACACACTCACCCAGAGGGTTCCTGGACTTTAACACAAATACTCTGGAACACATAGTCTGCACCCCCACTAGAGACTCTAATGTTCTGGACATAGTACTCATCAGCATGGGGGAGTTACTGTACTTCCCCATGTGTGATGTCCTCTCTGGTTACGTCAGACCACAAATCAGTCTAGTTTGAAGTAAATCTTGAAATTGGCACCCTTACAGGAACAAAAATGGAGACCATTAACTGACACCGTGGTGGACTTCAAGTATAAACAGATTATATAACAATACGAAGAAACTGTTGTCCAAAAGCAAGAGGGACATCACTCTGCAGAGGAAGAGTTCCTTCCTAAACCTAAACAAGAATATCAGAAATCGTGTAAACTCTTCTAAAGCAAGTTATGAAACTAAAATCGCATTCCTAGCAAAAGATGATCATAAGGCATTCTTTAACTATATTGGAAGTCTAAAAAGGAATTCACAACTATGTGCCAAACTGGCTGTGAATGGGATCACTCATACTACACCAGAAGATATGGCCAACCTGCCATCTGACAGATCATATCCTCCCCTAACAGAATCAATAAGCCCAACAATAGGGACACTATCCTAGACTGGATACTTATAAACAACCAACCCCACACGTATTACACAGGTACTCTACCTGAGGACATCAGTGACCACTTCCTGACCTATATAATCAGAAAAAATATATATATCCCTCAACAAACTACCTTTAAAACCATTAGGAGTACTAAGAACTTTATTCAAGCTAGTTTCCAGAATAAACTTAAATCATGTGACTGGTCCAACCTAAAACTACTTCCTCTAGATGAAGCAGTCTCATACTTCAACACTAAATTTCTTAACTATCTTAGATAACCATGCTCCCAAACATACTATCAGAACCAAGAACAAAGTAGCACCATGGTTAACCAATGATATTATTAACAGAAACAAAGCTTGGAACTCCTGGAAAACCACTAAATCCTAAAGAGATAACATCAAATATAAACAATTAAGAAATGATACCAAGAAGTCCATCATCCTAGACAAGAAAAGCTACTACCATAACCTGCAACAGATGCACCAAAATCAACCACAGAAATTCTGGACAAGCTTAAACAGACTCCTCTACCCAGGTAAATCATCAACCCTTACCCCCTTAGCTACCCTACAACAACCTCCAAATATTGTTGCTAATACCTTTAACACTTTCTTTACAGAAACCGTGCAATCCCTAGCCAACTATCTTCCAATACCTCAACTACTACCATAGCCCCACAGCAAAATAAAATCACCTTCAAGTTTGATCCAGTACTTACATTGTTTATTAAATCCCTACTTAAAAAACTGAAACCCACCCCCCTTTCTGCAGACCAACTTCCCGTTGACTTTCTCCAAAAAGCAGCCAGTGAAATCGCATATCCAATTTCAATTTTAATCAATCAAACTATTCTCGAATCTTACATCCCCTCCATCTGGAAAATCTCTCATATTATTCCTCTTCATAAAGGGGGGCATTCCACTGTACTTTCAAACTATAGACCTATTGCCATACTATCTCCCCTTGCTAAAATAATGGAAAAATTCATCCATAAGAAATTTCTAGCCTACCTGAATCAGAACAATCTCCTAGCCCCCTCCCAGCACGGATTTAGACCTTCCCACAGCACTTCCTCAGCCCTTCTCTCCTTTTCTCATACAGTACATCATAACAGTAATGGCAACAAGCTCTCCTCTGCTCTCTTTCTAGACCTGTCCAAGGCATTTGAAATGGTAAACCACCAACCACTCCTACATACACTAACATCACTGTCTATAGACAACCTAGCAATTAGCTGGTTTCATTCATACCTAAGTGACAGACAACAAGCTGTGCTATGGAAAGATCACCTATCCCCCCTCCTAACAGTCTCCCTTGTAGTCCCCCAAGGATCTATATTAGGTCCCCTCCTATTCTCCATATTCATCAATGACCTGCACAAAATCATCCCAGAGGCAACTTGTATTCAGTATGCAGATGACTCCACACTAATTTGCTCAGCCACCTCACCCACAGACTTACAATCCTTAACCCAAACCACTTTCAACTAAGTAGAAAAAAACTGGCTCACTAGTCACTGACTACTATTAAACCCAAATAAAACCAAACTATTACACTTCTCCCCCACTCACAAACTCTCCTCACCACCTTTCTCCATAATATCTAACAATGGCACGATAATTTCCCCAGATCCTTGTACTAAATTACTAGGGGTAACCATCAACAACAACCTAAAGTTTGATGCTCACATAGACAAAACTATCAAAATAGTTAATAAAAAACTAGGCTCTTTATACAGAATTAAACAATTCCTAACCCCAGCTGCCAGAGCTGCTATTGCCCAGACACACCTGCTATCAACCCTTCTTTATGCCTCACCCATATTCGTAAACCTAAGCAAATCAAACATCAATAAACTTACTAGCTGCTACAATAATATAGCCAGATTTGCTATAGGTTCAGCTTATAGAACCCATCACTGCCTAAACCTTAAATCCCTGGACTGACTAGAACTACCCTATCAACTTCAATATAACCAACTTATAGTCATTCACAAAATTCTCTTCCAACCAGAAAGTACACCCATATTGAAAAATATTATCACTCCCTACAATAACCTAAAATCCCTCCGCTCTTCCAACAGATTGCTAGTACAAACTACTAGAGCTCACAACACAGCTGGAGACTCACTTTTCTCCATCTCAGCTGGCAAAAACTGGAACTTACTTCCTGCATAACTTACTATTCTGTCCTCCCTACCCCAATTCAAAATATCCCTAAACAAACACCTAAAAACTCACTGGCTTTGTCCATGCAAAAACCCTGACTAACCCCACTCAAACAGAAACAATATATGAGAACCTAACTACATGTATAAAAATGTCTGATCCCTAAATTGCTCTGAATTAATTTGTCTGTCTCCTGCTGGTATGATTTGTAATAAGACTCTTAGCATATATGTTAGCTACCTTAAAGCTATGTGTTTCCCCTTTCTAGCTATAATCTCTCTTCCCAGATGCATTCTCCATTTCCTCCTTAATTATTAACTTCTTCTATTCCCTATCTGTACTTTAGAAAAGCATGTAATTGTGTGCATCTAGCATTAAACATATATCTATGTTGTTATAATACAAAATAAGAACTTCACTGTAATTACACTTCTTTATGTATATTTGGAGGTTTTCTCCCCGGGCCTCCACTGAAAATGGACTTGTATCCATTCGGACTTTCCTGATGAACAAATGTAAAATAAAATAAACAAATATAAACTTCACCCCCTTATCCCCACCCACCATATCCCAAAGTATACCTGACACCAGCCTTCTGCCTAGTATCTCAAGAGAACAGGTCATCTGTGCACTCGCCAAGGCCAAAAACACAGCCTCAGAGGGACCAGATAATATCCCAGGTTGCTTACTAAGCAATCTGAAACAAAACCTAGCAGACCCACTTGGCATTCTCTTTAATCATAGCTTGAGAACTGGCTGTGTTCCTGCAGAGTGGAGAACAGTAACTGTAATCCTCCTGCACAACAGGTGGTCATTAACTGACCCTGGGAACTACAGGCCCATAAGTCTAACCAGCCTCATCTGCAAGGCCATGGAAATAATTATTATGGACCTTGTCAGCAAGGACATAGGTGAACTCCAAATGCTGGACTCAACCTGGTTTGGCTTTGTTAAGGGTAGATCATGCTTAGTAAACCTGGTGGACTTCTTTGAGAATGTCACCAAAGCCATGGTCGAAGGTAAGACAGTGCACACTGCCTATCTCAACCTTGCCAAGGCTTTCAACACAATTCCACACTCTGGCATCAGTGAGAAACTCTCCCAGATAGGGATTAACCCTTACATTACTAGATGGGTAGCCAGTTGGCTCACAGACAGAGGACATTATTTCAGAATTGGTGACTCCATCTCCACCAGTAGACCCATCACCAGTGGAGTATTACTTTGGTCTGTGCTGGTCCCCTTACTGTTTGGCATCTCTTTCTCAGAGGTCCACGCTAAAGTAGATGGCCTTTGGCTCACCAAGTTTGCTGATGATTACAAAAGGGGTGCAATCATTGAGTCCACTGATGATGTCAACATATCGCAAGAAGGACTGACACAAGCAAATGATTGGTGCCAAAGCCATGGTCTAAAACTTAAAGAAAAAAAATGGATTATTATTCCCTTTGGCAAAATGGAATTCCCTACAAATTACAGTATTGGCAACACCCCCCTGAGTTCCAACCCAATGGTGTGAGACTTGGGAACACAGGTTGATAGCAATCTGAACATTGACCACCAAGTTTCTGCAGTTGTAAGGAAAGCATTCTATATAGTCCACATCATAAGCAATGGCATCGAATCCAGTTCAAGGGATGTTATAACTCCACTGTACTCTACTCTCATCATGCACCCTTTTGCATGTACCTCAACAGACATCTGCAGCAGCTGGAGAGACCTCAGAGCTTTCTCATTAAGAAAATACAAGGACTCCAAGCCATGACCTACATGGACAGGCTGAAAGTCCTATCACTTTATTTTGTGTCTTACAGGCTGCTGAGAGGTGACTTGTATATGGTCTATAGGGCAGTCTCCAACCCTGCCCTAATGGAAATTCTGCACATCCGCAAGTCAAATGGCACAAGAGTCACTCACTCTAGGGATCCCAACCTAGCTTGTGACATTAATATAGCATGCTGGAGAGACAGGTATGTCTCCCAGAGACTGCCACTTTTCTGGAATTAGACTTCTTATTCACATAAAACAGAGCTACTCAGTGGCCCTATTCAAATGCAGCCTAGATAATTGGATGGGAGACTGCAAATTTGCCCCTGGGGTGGCACCCATGTCCCTCATGGACAGCGGTCACCAGTGTTGATCACAGACCCGCTCTGTTTGTAAATTCATTCCGTGAACTACCCAAAAAGTACATAGGTTCATAGGTGTGTACTAGGCTAATGGCCCTGGAGCCTTTACAACCCTAGCCCATAATATTACCCTGGCACCATGCCACCCAACCTTAGTTCCTAGTGCCTCTGTCAAGTAGAGCCACTGGAGTGATCCCTGGCGTGAATTTTCTATTTCCCATCCACTCATCAAGATTTCTCATGAAGAAGGCCAGAGAGGTGCTCTGCTTGACATGTATGGGAAGTCTATTCCATACCATGGGCAGTCTCTGGGTTATGAACCTGTCCCTTCAGCATGTTCTGTTGATTGTGGTAATGAAGTTGAGGTCTCTGGAGCGTGTAGTGCAGAGGGATTGGGATTTCTTTAGATGTAACATTTCTAACAGAGCTAGGTCAGACATGGCTTTGTAAGTCAAGCAGAGATCGCCTCTAAGTAGGCGATATGAGACAGAGAATAGTTGGAATTTTTTGAGTCTGTCCATATAGGACAAGTTTTTAAGGCCTAGGATCCTCTTTGTGAGGTAGTTTTGTAGCCTCTCCATTTGTTGCAGGTGTCTAGTGAGGTACATGCCAGATGGGGCATTGTACTCGATGACTGGCCTAATGAGGGAAGAGTAGAGATTCTTTACATAACTATAGAAGGCCTTGTGGTTGTCTTTACTATCTGCTGCAATTCTGTTTTCATAGCTAGCTTTAGAAGATTTGATGAGGGATCTCAACCTTTTGTTGAGACTGATAAGGGAGTTTTTCCAGTCTTGGGACTTCACCTTATTCCGCATCAGTTTCCTCCTCCTGTTGTAGAGTTTGTTTATGGCAGGGGACCACCAGATTGGCTTCCTTTTTTTTTGAGGAGAGTGTCTTAGTTCTATTGGGTATGGTGAGATCCATGCTTTTGTGTACATGTTCGTACAGTGCATTGGTGTATGATTTGACCGTCATGCAAATGTTCTCCATTTGCAGGGGTGCCGTGAAGTTAGCCACCTCTGTTTTTAGGAGCCAAAGTTAGCATTGGAGAAGTTTTTCATGGTGGTTACCTTTGTTGGAGGGGTGGAAGGGATGTGGATTTCCAAGGGGATTAGCTTGTGATTGGTTCTAACCAGGGAGGAGTTGACTATTGGTGTAGAGCAATGGTCGCCCATGTTAGTAATGATCAGATCAAGGATGTTGCTACCTCTAGTGGAGGTAAGAATGAGCTGGTCCAGGGCATTGGAATTAATGAATTCCAGAAAGTATTGTGGAAGTGCATTGGTACATGAGTAGTTTTCCCAGTTAATGGAGGGGTAGTTGAAGTCGCCCAGTATGAGAGTGTTAGGTTGGACTCTAATATTCTCCAAGGGATACTTGGGATTAAAATAGCTAGGCTTGTAAAGGCTCTAGGGCCGCTAGCCTCGAAACTTTTTATGAACCTATGAATCTCCTATATGACCCCTCCTCTTGCCTTTTTGTTTCTTTTCGGCTGTTTTTATGCAAACAGTTTCCTCCTGGATCTCTAAGGCAATTTCGTTTTGTTACTCATTTGATGGAAAATGTCTTTTAACCTCAGTAAAGGCTCATTCTACTAGAGCAATTGCTTTCTCTGATTCTTTTTTCAAATAATTCAATACCATTTCCATAACTGAGGTTGCTACTTGGACTTCTGTCCATACTTGTTCACTAAGCATTACAAATTGGATGTTGTTTCAGAGCAGTAGCTGGCTTTGCCAGAGCTATCCTGCATGGAGTTCTAGAGGGTTCCTCTGTGTCTTCTTCTTCCCAAGTTCCCTCTTGACCTTTTTCACTCTCCCTTTTGTAAAGAATACTACAACAGTGATATGGAAGGGCGTAGGACAGTTGTTTAAAATCTGACTATAACATTAGATGTCCTACTCTTCATTGTTGAAGTATTCCAACCCTCCCTCCTCCCCCGTCTGCTCTGATCTTTTCCTTCTGTCTTCTTGGGCTGGAATTCTTCTCTTTTTTTTTCCTGCTGGGTGAACATCTTCCTCCTAGTTCTAGGAATGATTGTTCCTCCTGGGGCTTTTCACTTCTGAGGTATGTACATCCGCAAGTTACCTTTATGCCCCATGCTTTGAGTGGAGAACATATGCGTTACATACAACATCTATAAAATCTAAGGCTTTGGTATACTGGCCACATGTCAGGGCTACCCTTTTCAGGAGATCCCTTTTGTAAAGAATACTGCAGCAATGAAGAAAAGGACATCTAGTATTATGGTAAGATTTTACACAACTGTATTTTCTCTCTTCTTTTGGAAATGACCAGGCACAATTACCTCAAGCTTCCTCACAGAATGGATCTACTCACACAAAAACAGGGGTGTTTGATACACCCAACATCAGTTAACTTCAGTTGACAGCCTGGATGATAGGGATGTAATCCATTTTAGGCACCTGTTTACTAAGGGTATGCAGCCAGTATTAATGGAGGCAAGAAAGCGTACTACTAGAAAACCGTATATTAGCAAGTGGAAACATTTTTCTTGTTGGTGCCAACAGTATAACCAGCACCCATTCAGGACTAGTCATTCACTGTTTCTACAATATCTATGAGTTACTGTCCTATGGCCTTTCTTATTCTTCTGTCAAAATTCATTTTTCAGCTATTTCAGCACATCTGCACATGAATCTTCTTTCAATGCAGTTTCATGTCAAAATATTTTTGAAAGGGGGTTTTGCATAAAAGGGCTCCATGAAAACTACTGGTCCTTTCTTGGAATCTTAATTTAGTGTTAGAGAAGATAACACTTGCTCCATATGAACTAGCTAACCTAGCTAACTTCGGGTTCTTACCCTGGAAAACAGTTTTACTGATTGCTCTGACCTTTGCAAGAAAGGTAACTGAGCTGCAGGCTCTTATGATGAGTCAACCCTATTTCATTTTCCGTAAAGACAGGGTTTCTTTGTTAATCCTTCTTTAATGCCTAAAGTGGAATCTGGGTTTACTTTAAGCCAAACTGTTGTATCTCCCAGTTTTCTTTCTTGAGCCTAAAAATGAGGAAGAAAAGATAGTTCATACCCTGGATATCCAAGGACGATTCAGGTACAACCCTGACAAAACTAAATCTTTCAGATTTTCAGATCATTTTTTATTAAGGCCTACTTGTGTTAAAACAGATTATTTCCAGATAGATGTCTAAGGCTATTGCCTTTTGATATATTATCCATAACAAAACTATTCCAGGCACGGTCAAGACCCACTCTAGAATCTGCTACTTGGTTCTCTGTACATACTTTTACAAAGCACTATAAGCTTGATTCCTTCTCTAAATCCAAATCAGGCTTTGTTAGAACCATTCCTCAGGGGCTCCTGGACTCTTCGCTTTTCACCTTCCAAATGTAACTAGCTAGGGTAATCTACCCATGTAGCTAAGGTTACTACTGCAGGTGATCAATATGCCAAACATAGTACAGTTGTTTAAGTAAACTTACCCCAACAATAGATGTTCAAGTGATCACTGCTGCAGTAGTCACTCTCTCCCTCCATCCCCTTTGTTTCTGGTGTGCTTTTTTATGCCATGGTGTACACATTTAGTTTTTGTTGTTTCTAGCTTTGTCCTTCCAGGGCCCAGCCTCCCTCTCTCTGTTGGTAGGAAAGCTCTGAAGGGCTTTGCACCCAGACTTGCCTTTTAGTCAAGCTTCTTGATAGTTAGGGTGCGAGGAAGGTGCCCTGTAGCTGCCCAGCTCTTATGTCCATGGAAGGATATAACCCACATATAGTTAAGGCTACTGTAGCAGTTATCATTTGAACATCTACTATTATGGTAAGTTTACTTTCACAACTATACTTTTTCCACCTCTAACTTCTCCGTTATGTTGTCCCATCTCACCTTTGTTCTTGCTGGTTGGGTTCAGAGTCGGTCCTCGGCTCCAACTCAGCTGATATAGCACGAGAGCTTTTACTGGCTCGAAGCTACCCCTTATCCCAACATGCCTAGCAGCAGCTACTCAGATCTCGTTTGCCACTTGCAGTGTCGAGATTGCTCAATACTAGCTCAGGCTAAGTACTTTATGTTTTTGCTAGTTATTGCTAATTTTTGGTAAATTTACTGGTTATATTGACTCGTTAGAGTGTGTATCTTTCCTCGTTAGCCTAACGACCCTTTTTCTCTACTCTTTGTGGTGTTTTTGGCCGTCTTTTTTTTTTCTTCAGGCCTGCTTTCCGCTTAGAGCCTGTTTAAGTTAGAGGGTTCTTCCCTTTCCTCACTTCTACTTCTCTTTTGGGATTGCCATTTACGTTAGAGGCTCTCCCATCAGGGAGTTGCCATTTAAAGTTGGAGGCTCTCCCCTTCCTTCTTCCTTTCAAAAAAAAAAAAAAAAAAAAGAATTTTAAGTTTTTTTTCCTTTGTGGTTTTCAGCCTGTTTGCTTCTACTTGTTGTAGGCTGTGAGTGATAGTTTTCTGTTTTCTCTGTTGAAACTTTTTCCCTGATTAGTGCTCATTATGTCTAAAGAGTCTAAATCCTCTGGGTTTAAAACTCGTGTTGCCAGAAAATGTCTCTTACGGACAGGCACACAAGTTGCGTTTATTGTTTAGGGGCTGTTCACCTGCAGGACTCTTGCTCGGTCTGTCATGTTTCAGTTCCAGAGTCCTGCAGTTAAAAAAAAATAAGCTTATTTTACGTGGTCTCCTGAATAACCCTCCAGATGCCTCGTCTCAGGGTCTTCAGCCAGCCAAAGTGTCCAAGAAACACTCTAAGCCATCAGTTCTGAGCTCGGAACAGACAAAAATTACTGAGAAGCCTTCGGCTCTGTCAGCCCCCAGCATTGGCTCCGACAAAGCTAAGTCCTCAGTGGCTCCATCTGTGTCCTCTGTGCCAGTCCGGATCCATAAGAGATCAAGATCTCCCACTTTGGAGCTGGTACGCTCTGCTCCACAATCTCCTCTGCTGCAACCCGGAGTTAGCAGTCACTGGTCCTCTTCACACTCCTCTCGGTCCTCCAGACTTTCGGATCACGACATGGCGAGAGTGGTCAACAGGCTCCTCAAGTCACAGGCACTTGTAAATTACTCTTGAGTCCAGCCCATAAGGTTTTGGCTCCTTCGGCCCTCCTCACTTCTCCATCAATTCCTCCTCCAACTCTCTTGAGCTCAGAAACAGAGTGCATTGAGGTCATGGTGGTGGAACCATCTGCTCTGGTTTCTTCTCCCTTATTGGTTCTGACGACCACTCAATCTCCTCGATGTCTCAGTCTGTCGAGGGGTCTGGGTGCCAAATCTCTTTCACTGGCTCTGAGGGGGGAAGTAGTATTGGACCCTTGTCTGACTCCACTCTCCCTCTCGGAGCTTCGGCATAGGTGAGCTCGGCTCCTACATTGGCCTTGGAGCCTTTGCTCTCAGTTTGAAGGGCTCTTCTGAGCTGGAGGCTCCTTCGATTTGGGACCGTGGTGCCTTCGAGGTGATGAGGAGCGTGCTGTCTCCTGAGACTGCTCCACCGTTGGCTCCATTGGCTCCTTCTCCCTCGGTGCCTGTGCCGGCCTTTGTCCCTCCTCCTGCCAAGTGTAGGGAGCCTGTGCACCAAGATGCCCCACTGGGTGACCCCACTTCTTCCAAAACCTCCCCCAAACATTCGGATGAGGCCACTTGGAAGAAGAAATGTAAGAGGAAGTATCTAGACTCCCCTGAGTCTATCACTTTGGATATGGACCTGGATGAATCGGAAGGGTCCCCATGGTCCCCCTCTGAGGATTTCTCCTATCAGACATCTTGGAAATCCTTAGACAGAGGGTGACTGGAAGTCCCTAGCCCCTTCTGAGGATGAGTCCATATACCTGGAAGCATTTAGTTCCCAACCCTCCACCTCTTGGGTGTCTCCGCCTTTCGATCCACTTTTGTCTGTATTGAGTTGAAAGGCGTGGAGCGCTCCAGAGACCATGGAACCTGTTCTGAGAAGACTCAACAAATTTATTACAGCTCCAGAAAATAAGTCTTTCCTCTGCAAGGGAGTCCCTGTTGATGCCATGGTGGTGGCAGCAGCCACCAAGAAGGAACTTGCAGAAACTTCTTCATCAGTCCATCCGCCGAACAGAGAGTCTTGTACGATGGACAGGTATGGGAAGCGTATGTTTTCTTCAGTGACTTTTACTCTCAGATCACTGAAATACTTGTCACATTTCATATGACTTCAGAGGGATCTCCTGAAGGAGCTAGGAGATACCCTGCAAAATCCTACAGGTGAGGGAGTTGCAAACAGGGCAGCTTCCCAGCTTGCGACCTTGACCTCTGTGGTAAACTCCTCCATGAGGCTCATTTCTTATGTTGCAGATGGAGCGAGTAGGGCAGCAGGTGCCGGAGTAGCTTTGCACAGACACTCCTGGATGCACCTTTGTCAATTTGCGGAGCCCTTTAAGTCTTCATTTACCAACACCCCCTTCGATGGCACATCCTTGTTTGGGTCTCAGGTATAAGAGACTCACCAGGTGTGAACAGAATGGCAAGACTCTCTCTGCCGTAGGGGTCCATTTTTCCACTCCATCTAGACCCTATCCTAAGGGTCAGAAGAGTGGGAAAATGTGGTTCCAAAAATCCCAGGGATCTTTGCCTGGACACACATGGTGATTTTCCCCCCAGTGATAGAGGGGGAAATAACAATGGAAGATGCCACCATCATGGCAGAGGGGGTCTGCAACAGCAGGGCAATAGAGATACTTTCTCTGCTAGGCCCTTCCTGCACTCCTAAAAGGAGAACCAGCTGTCCACCTCTGGAGGCAGTCAGGGGCAGACTATCACTGTACCCAGCATCCTGGCAAGCTATCTCAAGAGAAACATGGGTACTGTCGATAATATCCAGGGGTTACAAAATTCCCTTTTCTTAGTCCCCCTCAAAAGATAAATGTTCTATCCCAGATGTTCCACCCAGTCTTCAGGATCATGCAATCCTAGAGGTTCAAAGATTGCTAGAAAAAAGAGCCATCCAGGAAGTCCCCTCAGACCAAATCAGATCCAGAACTTACTCAAGATTATTTTTAGTTCCAAAGAAGACAGGGGACTAGAGACCAGTCTTGGATCTCCGCAAGCTAAACCAATCAGTAAAAAAGACAAAGTTCCGGATGGTGACACTGCAGTCCATTCTTCCCTTCTTGGGTCAGGCAATTGGATGTGCTCCATAGATCTCCAGGACGCATACTACCATATAAAAATGGACAGGCAATCCAGGAGATTCCTACGCTTCTGGGTGGGAGCCAGTCATTATCAGTTCAGAGCCCTGCCCTTCAGTCTCACCACAGCCCCATGGTGTTTACCAAGTGTATGGCAGTGGTAACGGCTCACCTGAGGCGTCTAGGATTCCAGATGTTTCCATATCTAGATGACTGGCACCTCACTGCTACTAACAAGCATCAACTAATCAAGGCACGGGACTACACAGTCCAAACTTGTCCCCACTTAGGCATCACAATAAACTACGAAAAGTCTGCCTTGTTGCCTTGTCAGTCTATTACCTTTATAGGGGCAGACTTAGATACAAAATGCATGATAGCAAAACTGACGCCTCTAGACAGGGTGTCAACCATTCATCAACAAGGTTACTTTCTCATAAAATAAGATGAGAGTTCAGACAAGACAAGTCTTACAAGTACTGGTCTCAATGGCTGCAGCTATTACGCTAGTTCCTTTAGCATGCTTCCACATGCGGATTCTACAGTGGCTTCTCTTCGCTCAGTGGTCTTTCCGGGAATTGCCAATGTCACACATGATCTTGATCATGGAATCTTGCAAAAAGGACCTACTATAGTGGCTGGTCTCCCCCCAGGTGACTTTGGGCAGACCCTTTCTAGACCCGCATCCGGTAGCCACAGTGACCATGGATGCTTCCCAGATAGGGTGGGAGGACATTATCTGGGACAGGCTATCTAACTAATGCAGCAACCTCACGAGTACCATTTGCACATCAATGTTCTAGAGATGACAGCTGTGCTTCTGACGTTGCAAGCACTTCAAGACTCTCTACCTACAGTGACCATTGCAATCCAGACAGACAGTATGTCAGTGGTATGGTACATCAACAAGCAGGGCAGAACCAAATCTTACTCCTTGTGTCGGGAGGCACTTTGAGTATGGCAATGTGCGATGTCTTCCCAACGTTTTTTGATTGCAATGCACATTCCTGGAAAATCCAACGTGATAGCAGACAGGCTCAGCAGGACTATCCTCATGCCTCACAAGTAGTCCCTGAAGCAAGAAGTTGTGGACTTGATTTTACGCAAATGAGTCATGCTACAATCTTTTTGCCACTTCCCTAAACAACAAATGCAGCAGCTACTTCGCCCTAATTCCCCCTCTGGGACAGTCACCCAGGGATGCACTTGTTCACGATTGGCCTACGGGACTACTATATGCTTTTCCACCCTTCTCTCTCATTCTGAAGGTACTTCAGAAAGCAAAATCATTGGGTTGCAAACTCATCCTCATTGCTCCTTACTGGCCTTGTCAGATATGGTTTCCATTTCTTCGCCATCACCTTCAACTGGAGCCTTGGATATGGGACCCAGTTCCGGACCTCCTGATGCACCAGTCAGGTGGGCTTCATCCACCCCTTCAAACTCTCAAGCTGACTGCTTGGTTACTCCACTTGCAGTCTTAGTCAGGCTCCCAAACATTTCCCCTGCTGTACAACGCAACCTAGTGTCCTCCCACAAGCCCACTACTAGAGGATTTACACAAGCAAATGGAAGAGGTTCTCTTACTGGGCCAAAAGTAATAACATTGATCCTTTTATGGCTCCTATTCACAAGATTCTTGACTTTCTAGCCAAAACCTTTGAAAAAGGGGCAGCTGCAGCTACTGTTATGGCCCAACTGGCTGCCATCTCCAATTTTCACATAGGAGACTTGGGTTCCAACATTATTTCCCATAAGTTGTGCAGAGCATTTGTATGAGGTACAACACTTTTACGGCCTCCAGTAAGAGAACCTCCTGCCCCCGGGACCTAAACTTGGTTTTAGCTTCAATGGTTCTGCCCCCTTTTGAACCAGCAGCATCTTGCCCCTTGAAGTTTCTATCTTGGAAAACCCTCTTCTTGGTTGCTATAACCTCAGCTAGATGGGTTTCTGAATTACATGCTTTGTCTATTTGCCCATCATATCTCATTTTTCACAAAGATAGAGTCTCTCTAAGGACAAATCCTTCCTTCTTGCCAGAGGTTTGTTCTGAGTATAACTTAAATCAGTCCATTGAGCTTACTGTGTTCTTCCCAAATTATGGCAACAAGGCAGAGTATAGATTACACCAAATGGATGTTCATAGACAATTATGTTTTTAATTACACAGAACCAAAGACCTCAGAAAATCAGACCAATTGTTCATATCCTTTGCTGACAATAAGCAAGGTTATCCAGTTTCTAAAGTGACTTTATCAAAATGGCTGTCAAACACAATGACTTATTCATATTGCATAAAAAAAACGCTTCCAGGAAGACCCAGAGGACATTCAACCAGGGCCTTAGCCACCTCTGTTGCCTTCCAAGCTAAATTGCCCTCAGATTCAATCTGTGCAGCAGCAACATGGGTAAATCCTCATACCTTTATCTCTCATTACAAAGTGGATGTAGTCTCCTGGAATAGGGCATCTTTTGGTTCCACAGTCCTGAAGAGTTTGTTCCAGTGAGTCACCCGAGAACCAGATGCTGGGGATGCGGTCCCAACCAGCAAGAACGAAGGGAAGATGGGAACACATAACATAAAGAAGTTATGTACCTACCATAATATTCCATGCTTGTTGTCCTTCATCTCGCTTTCCTTCTTGCGTCCTCCCCTCCTTCCCCCTTCCTGGAGGTTTGAGAGGAGTTCTTTATTGGTTACACTGGCTGAGTTTCCTGCTGACATACCAGGTTGGTTAACCATACTTTGTCCTTTTTTCTTCCCTTCCTACCTTGGTGTAAGAGCTTAATAAAAAAAAATGTTCTTACTACATATGTCTAGTGTGGGCTATTGCAAATGAGATCTGGGTAGCTGCCTCTAGGCATGTTCGGATAAGGGGTAGCCTTGAGCCAGTAAAAGCTCTCGAGCTATTGTATATCGGCCGAGTCGGAGTCGAGGATTGGCTCCGAACCCAACCAGCAAGAAGGAAGGCGAGATGAAGGACAACAAACATGGAACATTATGGTAGGTACATAACTTCTTTTTTTCTTCTCTTCTTTTTTTCAAACATTCAACCATCCACTTTTGTTAACTGTTTCTCCTCATGAAGGTTGTAGTGGAATTAAGCTTATCAGGATTGGTCAGACAACTATATCTCATCAACGACCTCAGACATAATATAGGAATCCACTAGTTTTCTCAAGCAAGCTGAGACATACAATTCTTCCATCATTGTTCTGCATCTAACCCAGGGCCTTTTCCCAATAGGCTGCTTCTGGTTTACCTCCAGTGGGAGCTGCCACAGGTACATCCTCACTAAATGACCAGACTGCCTCAACTGATTCATCTCAACACAGAAGAACAGTAGGTTTTCTTCTTGATCCTCCCAGATTGTCAGGCTCTCCACTGTGTTTCATCCTATGACTTGGTCATCAGTTTGCCACCATATGCCAGTACAATGCCTGCAGTTCTGACATCACTGCACCTATCCAGTTGTTCCCCTTATACTTTCTCTTGTGAACAAGACCCAAGATCCGTATTCTTGAAATGTGCATCCACTCTCAACTGCTTAAATACCTAATCCATGAAAACCGCATTACCCCTACCTAGCACGGCTTTAGACCAAACCACAGTACTGCTACTGCCCATTTATCTTTTACTCATACAGTTGCTGAGGCTAGAGATAATAATCAACTAGTGTCCTATCTCTTTCTTGACCTATACAAAGCATTTGATACGGTCCCTCATTCTAAACTATTAACAAAGCTAACTGATCTTAACCTCTCTCCTCCCACTTTGCAGTGGTTCTCCAGCTACCTTACTAATAGACTACAATCTGTCCAATGGCTTATTTCCTGCTCCCCCTTCTTGCCTGTGAAAACAGGCTTCCCCTAGGGGTCTATCCTTGGCCCCCTTCTATTCAATATCTGTACCAACCACCTCCACTCTGCCAGCAGCCACTCAACTCTTATCCATTACGCAGGTGACTCAAGCCTCATCACTACCTCTGACATGTCACATCCCCATTCACTTACACAGAACACATTCATCGCTATAGAAAAATGGCTTAATGAAAACCAGCTTATCCTAAAAAAATTAAAGTCTTTCTTTTCCTGCCAAGATCACTCACACTACAAATCCACCTTTTCCATCTTTTTTCTAAATAACACAATTATGAAAGTTGATCCACATATTAAACTCCTGGGAACCATAACTGATGACCAACAAAAATGTGATTGGCTTATTCATCAGAGTATCAATAAGACACATCAAAAACTGGATTCCTTACGCCAGACACCAAACTTTCCCTAGCTAGGGCTTTCCTCCTGCCATTCCTTCTCTATGTTGCTCCCATCCTCACAAACTTACAATCTATATTATAGGTTTATAGGTAGGTACTAGGCTATCTGCCCGAAGACATTTATAAACCTAGCCAGAATTGTGTTGGCTTTCGCCGCCCCCTTAAATTAGTTCCCTGTGCCTCTGCCCAGCAGAGCCATTGAAGTGATCCCTGGGGTAAACTTTCTATTTAACCTCCCATCTCAAATAAACATATAATAAAATCACCAGCTTTGCAGCAAACCAACCTTATAAGTCACACCATTGCATTGCATTAAAAAAACTATAGTGGCCTGAATTCCCCTATCAACTTCTTATCTCACAGCTAAATATTGCACACTCTATCCTACATAAACCTACTGCATGCCCTTCCCTCTCTTCCCTCATTTCCTTCTACACCCCCACTAGATCTCTTAGAAGCTCTGACCAAACAACTCCTTGATATACATAAACCCAACAAAAATATTGGTAAATTACTTTACAATTACAGTGTGTCTTTGTCATGGAAAAAACTTCCTAACTGTTAGAAACATCCCAAATACAAATCATTTCAAAAAGCAACTAAAACTCTTTCTTTTAAACTCGTGGAATTGCCTTTGCCAGGAGCCTGCATGAACCCTCACTTGTTTCCCACCTTTTCTCTGTTCCTTTCCTCTCTAATAATTCTTTATGGTTACTTCTCGTATAAATCTGCCTTTCTTGCAATTTTAAGTAGTTATACTGATGTAGTAGTGTGACTACTATGTATCCACTATAATTAAAAACTATGTCATTTTGTATGTGGTTCGTGTATTTTTGTAGTTACTGACACTCTTATAGTACTTTGACTCCTATCTGCTTTTAATATTGTACATTCCATGCCTCATTTGTAAATTACATATTATGTATATTTGATATTGCCAGATTTCTGTTAAATTGATGTCATTATTTTTGTTTATTTTAACTGTATTTTGCTTAACTTTTTGTGCATATTCCATGTTTTACTTTTTTTTATTTTTACTATATTGTATAACTTAAATTACATTTTGCTATATTCTGTTAATTTTAATATGTAATTTTCTGGAACTTTTCTCCTTGGGTCTCCACTGAAAATGGGCTTATAGCTCAGTTGGACCAACCTCGTTAACAAATGTCAAATAAACAAAATAAAATAAAAAGACTGACCTTCTGAGGTAGCCGGATTCCTCATCTGCAGAGGAAAATATGTTCTTTCCTGGGGCAGAACAGTGATCTCCAATTTAGAACTGCTAGTTTTCAATTGAGCTACTTCAGTGACAGTCATTGCACTACATACTGGATATCACCGTTACTTGAAGCTAAGCCATCATCTGCAAACAACAGGGATTCCATTTTCATGTCTCCAGACAGAATATTTTCCTGACCTTGTCTGTGTCTTCATATCCTGTCTTTGAAAATCACAAACAATAAGAGAGAACAGAGACAACCTTGGCAGTGTCCTCCATCCACCTTGAATACATTAAGCTTAATGCTGAGAACATAGGCGCATCTCTCACTCCTTAAGTACATACAGCAGGGAGCCTAGGGACCTGGACTGTTATAGCACTTGCCAGAAGATATTCCAGGTACACACTCGTTTGCCTTTTCCAAGTCTGTAGAACACATAGGGAGAGTACTGGCAAACTCAAGGACAAAGAGCTAATCTACCATTCCATGAGCAGGATAGAATCTAAACTACTACTCCTGAATCAGTAACCCAGCTATTGGAGAAGGTATCCCTTCCTGCACCCTAGCATATGGTTTCCCAGGAAGACAGAGGAGTGTGATCCTTGTAAACAACTTCCTGCTCCTGTTTTTGAAAATAGAGACCCTGTCCTAGTTTGCCCGTCTAGTGGTACTGTCCTGCACTTCCATGCAGCATTGAAAAAGAATATTAATCATGAGTTCCTAACAGTGTTCAGGGCCTTCTGCATTTGGATCCTGATTGTTTCCACTTCTGCAGCCTTGCTACAGTGGAACTGTTTAACCCCTGCAGTATCCACATCTATTAAAAGGGACTCATTTCCACCATCTGCTTCTGGTGGTGCCTTCTCAGAGGAGGAGTTGTCCACTGCATTAAGTTCCCCATAGTGTTTCTTCCACCATTTAACAGTATCTCTTCTCATGGACAGCATTTTCACTGCCTGCTTAGAACAGCCTGGGCAATATATCACCTCCTCTTCTAGAAGTTATGGATGGTTTGCCAACACCTCTTCAAAGCCATCCAAAGTCATTCTTCATAGCATATGTGAACTCCTTTGACACTTGAGTCTTTGCTTCAGTGACTTCCACAGCTGCAAATATTCCTCTCATTTGCATTTGGTACATTTTTGAGGTGTTTTTGTTTCTACCATAGTTAACTACCAGTTACACCCTGTACCTGTCTTGTTGACCACATCTGTTAAGCCTGACTTCCAACACTGGATTATTTGCAACCATGTTTGGGGACACTGAGGAGACTGACACATCACACTGCTGCCAAGGGAGTGTTTTTACCTCTGGACATAACCTTCCCCTAGATATTTAAATTATGTCCAAGGGGTTGGAGTGCAGCTGGCATTCTGTTGTATTGTCCATGTCTCCATGTACGACTCACCAATGGTCTTGCCCCATGTGTAGACAACATACTCCACACATCCTCATTTTTCACAAGGAATCAGCCATGGATATCTGCCCCCCACCCATTCTTTCCTCCGTCTGAATGAGAGGACTAATTTAAGCCACTCAGCCTCACACCCCAGCTAGGCTCCTCCACTCCCTAACTTGCTAATAGAATTCTGGTCTTCTGGTTGCAGTCAGGGTTTTGTGATTCTGTACCAAACAGCCAGGTGCATTTGGTGCATTTTAGTACCAGTCCTCTCCCTCTCTCTCTCTCTCTATATATATATATATATATATATATATATATATATATTTCTTTCCACCCACTATCCATACTCTAATTCATTTTGCATTGTAATAGGGAATATTTCACCACCTCCCCTCCACACATTCACACATAGACATACTGAAGGTATGGATGGGGGAGCTACTGCTGACCAAACAGATGTCATCAGTCATTCAGTTCTAGATAAATCCATGACTTGGTACACTCACCACTCATTTTCTTTTCATGTTTTGCATATTTAGAAATGCTCATATGAATTTGAGACCACTGAATTGTGTAAAGCAATTAAAGTTCATACAGATGTTAAAAAAATAATAAATTTTGCTTTTCCACCAAGCCACCACTTTAATGTTGATTTTAATTTGTAGTGCTTTCGTCCACAAACACTGAACAGTCTGATTATAGTCATGTTATATGCAGATTTTAAATAATTTAAAATTAAGTTGTTGAACTTTTGAAAGAAAATATGGAAGAACTAGGCCTGGGAGACATACATCAGTATAGTTATTTAAAGACTAAACTTGATTGATTATCCAGCAATAATATATACAGAACTTAAACCATCAAACACTAACTTAATTAAGAGGACAGACATATGAGGTATACCAGAGACAATCTAAAAAATAGCATAATGTAGGAATCTCACTGAACAAAGCTTAGAGAATAACTTCTAGCTAAAGGAATAAATTAATAACAGAATTTTATAAAGTAGCTAGCCAGGTCAGTAAGGTTAACCAAGACTGGTCTATTTACCTAAGGTCAGAACACATACCCTGTTAGGCTTTCACATGATATAGATTCAACCTCCTAAATTTAAGTTAATTTTTATCACTTTCATCTCTAACAAATGACTTTATTTCAAATATACAAGTCTGGATGTTTTTTGGCAATTACATGCCGATATTGGGTCTTTGTTGGTTTTAGTTTTCTTTACATCTTGTGCTCTGAGTGTTGCATTAAATGTAGGTATAATTTTTGTTGGCCTGAGTAAGTTCAAACCACAATTAGCACTGTCTTTATGGATGTCCAGTGACATGTATTATAATATTTTCTAAGATAAAGCCTGGGATTAATTTCATGTATTTCTGCCTAAAATAGAAATTATTTTTAATGGAAATGACAGCTATGTTTTGTGTGTGATCAGCCCACAGTTCACTAAACTGAAGTTAAGTTCTTATGTAGAGATGAGAAGCGTGATTTCAGTCCCACATCTATGTGTTTTTATACATATTTGAAAATCCAAACCTAAACTGCTCGCAGACATGATACTACCATTTTCCTAAGACAAATTCCCCAAATACCCACCCACTGAAAATTCAGGGAAAATCAAATAATTTTTTTTGGGTGGGGGGGGCTGCCCCTCTACACCTCCTTAGTGGCAACTTTGCTTCTACACCACCCTTACCTGTATATACTAACTCTGTGTACACCCATCCTTACCTCTGTATTCTAACTCTATGTACATCACCCTTACCTTTATAGTCTAACTCTATGTACCCTGACTTCACCTGTATATTCTAGCTTTGTGTTTACACAACAGGGAAAAGAGAAAACACTTCTTAAGGATGAAGCATGAATATTGTAATTTCAATGTTGCATCAGAACTAAAACAGTATTAAAACATTCAAAAAGCTGACACTTCAGGCACTTCAGGTAATCTTCTGTGCGCACTGTGTCTATGGGTGGATCTACATTCAAAAAGATGAAAATCTCCCATATATATATATATATATATATATATATATATATACATACATATATATTTATATATATATATATATATATATATATATATGTGTGTGTGTGTGTGTGTGTGTGTGTGTGTGAATATGTGTGTGTATATATATATATATTTTATATATATATATATATATATATATATATATATATATATATATATTATACACAGGTGAGAGTCTTGTGACCTGTTCACTCCTGCCTGAGGAGCCCAGTCAGCTAATTCATTCCCCAGTGGCTAGATTCTAGTAGTAAGGAGTAGGCCTGCTTGCTGCTCCTAGGAAACAGTGTAGTCCACTGCTAGTGGAACATCTCTTCCTGTTGTCACTTTTTGAACTCCACTGCTAGTACTGTCTGCACAGAATTCATGGATGCTCCATCCTCTGGGCACATATTAACATAGGCAGCACATGTTCAGGTCTCTACTCCATGTGTACAACATTTAATGCTTGTGCTAGATGTCATCGAGATGGTCAGCCAGAGCCACCTCCCTCCACCTAGGATAGGTGATCCTGCAGTGGTCACTCACTCCCATCCTACTTAACCAAATCCTTCAGTCACCCACGTCACTAATCTAATTTATATCACCTAAGTCATAGTCCTGATTTTACCCTCTATACCCTGTTGTAGCTGACTAATAATGATTTATTTTAATAACAAACTGTTATTGTTATAGAATAAAATAAAATGTACCAGGACATAGAAGTTGTTAACCCCTATTCTGTACAAAAATCAATTTGCGTTTTAATAAGGGCTGTTAATTGTTTTGCTTATGGATTTAAATAAATATGCTCTTTAATTATGACTGCAGGGAAAACCTACAATTTGTAAATTGAAGACATGGTTTCAAAACCATACCAAATATATTAAACAAGAAAGCACTAAATCATTGTATGACTTATACAGATTTTAAAAACAGACAAAATTAATATGAACTAAAAGCATAGCCATCATTTTCACAAACTAATTGCAAAAATACCATTCTTTAATTAACATATTCCTTTATTATGCGGCTCCCTGTTACATAAAACCTCAGATAATCTCCCTGTCCATACCTACCATGAACTCTCTTATCCGTGTTCCCCACTTTATGACCATGTAGCCCAAAACATAGTTTTATATTTAGAGATTACAGATTCCTCATACCTACTTCTACTTTTCTTACCTTAGTTTGAAATTTTTATTCTACTACATGCTAAGAAAACCATCTTCTTATGTTTCATCTGTGTCCTTCTTTAGGTCACTGTTGTAGTATTCCATACTGTTGGGGTATTGCTTGCCAAATAACCTGGACATCCTGCAGGGGGTACCAAAGCCAAAACCTTCCAGAGAACCATACGTCCAACATAAGACCTAAGACTATGGCTGTAAGGGTACAGAAGCAGGTGTTTGAACGTAAAACCTCAGACTGTCTCACCATCACTCTGAACGCAGGCCTTGCACCTGTCAATCTGTTCTATGCATGGTCATTGGTATCATTGGCCTTCACTGGTTCAGATATGTGCTTCATTGGGGAACCTTCCTTGTTTTTTTCTTACTAGAGTTGGTGTTTACTGTTTGATTGAATGTCAGGAGAATGTGAAATTGTGATAGGCAGATTCCCTACAAGGATCTCCACTCCCTGACACTTTTCTGTTTAGGTTTAGAGCATGCAGTATTTGCCAGTCATTCATATCTAAAGCTTTATGTAAGCGACTTTCACTTCTTAACACTTAATTGGAGATTTAGCGCCTTAATTGCCTCACCTAAGCTGAGATGGCAGATCCTTCCATCCCCAAAGTCTCACATATCCCAAATAAGTTTTTCAAGAGGCCTAGGCTCCATGTTATGCCTGCCTGTTCAGACTTGGACATACCCACTGAGGTTTCTGAACCCGCAGTCTGCCCAACGCATTCTCAGATGCTCGCTACCATGACTCCAGCAGAGGCTGGTATTGCATCTGATGTACGCATATCCAAAACTACTGATCTTACCAGTGTTGGTGAGAAGGGGAATCATGTATAATCATTTCTGAAGGACCTGAAGGTATTCTACAAATAATAATAAGAGAAGAGATTACCTGGGTCACTAATCAAGTTCCGTCAGGGGTTTGAGCGTCTTCTTAAAGTGAACATCATCCCTAATAAAGAAAAAAACAGAAACATAAAAATGCTTCCTCTCCTTAGACATCCAAGGAAAAGAAGTGGATGGATTTTTCCCCAAGACCTGTTCAATGCCATCATCGCAGTCAGACCACTATCTTTTGCCGCTTCTTCTCTCCTACTCTTGCTTCCTTTCGAAAGAGACCTTTAGAATCATGCTCAGGGGATGATGAGGAAGATTCTGATTCTGATGAACACACCCTGGCTTACTCTTCTCATATCCACTGTCCAGGCCAAGTGACCTCTGATGATGAAGATTTCCTTTCCCCTGATTCTCCTGTAGAGGAAGCTTTGCTTGGAGAAACCATTTGTAATATGTTGAAGCATTTTGAATGGGAATCCAAACAAATTTCACATGTTCAAAAAAGGTGGTATAATCTGTTATTGGCAGACAGTCCACTACTTGTTCTAGTCTCTCCTCTCCTGGAGACCTTTGCCTCTACTTCCACTGCTCCCGTCTCCCAGTTACTAGCCTCTAAAAGAGTTTCTGTACATGAACCCTTTGGCAGATCTTTCTTTTTTTCCATATCTATGGATAAGCCTCCCAAACTCCCTCCTACATAGCAGGACAATGGATAGATTGAGAAAAAGGTATACACCTCTTCCATTCTAGCTTTCAGAGTTCCAAAACTCTCAGACCCAAATGAGTAAATATTAACTATCTCCTTTGGTAAATTTCAGTAATGCCTGCCCCTTCCATTGAGGCCAATATTAAAAGCAACAGGCCATGTCCATGGTGGCTGAGGGTTCACAAGTCGCTAGAAAGAGTATCAAATGCATCTATGATGCAGTGGAAGCTTCCTCCAGAGCAGCTGATACTGCTTTCTGTTATCAGAAGGTATGTATGGCTTCCCACTCCGCTCTTACCTGAGGACATCAAAGTTAAGCTGCTGGATTCTTCTTTGAATAAGGATCTTTTATTTGACCCTGCTGCAGCCATCTTGTTTAAAACTTTACAAAAACAGGGAAAAACTGATTGCAGACAAATTTTCCTCACTTCAGTATTCGGTTATGAAAGAAACTACCCTGTAAAATCCATTTCCTTCTGTCTCGCGGGGAGTTTAGACCTCCTCATGAGACTAAGAAAGTGTCTGATATATGTCAAGATAAACTAGATACGCATTCAAAATCTGTGAGACCTCCCTACCTAGACACATCAATCTGACTACCTTTTTCCTCTCTCATGCCCTCACCTCAGTCCATCCCTCCCCTGTCCAAAAGACTCACCTCATCTATAGGGAATTGGCAGCTCATAAACAGACAAATGGGCCCTTTCCATTATTCAGTGTGGTTACAGAATAACTTGGAAGGAAATCCTTCCATTCAAGGACATCATCCCTCTGCCTCTCAATCAGATAAAGCTCCTGCCTCCCTACTTCCCATCATTCAAGTCTTGCTCAACTAATGTGCAGTAGAACCTGCATGCCTACAACATATGAAAAGATGGTTCAATTCCAGACATTTTCTTGTACTAAAAAAGCAGAATGGAGACCTATACTGGATTTATCCCTTCTCAACATTTTCATCAAGTTCCACTCATTTAAGATGCTGTTACTCCAGACTCTTTTGCCCTTTGACTTTTTGTTAGCTTTTCTGGTTTCCTTGGATCTGAAGGGATCCTACCTTCACATCCCCATCTACCCATCCTTCAGGAAATTTCTGAGATTTTCATATTGTTCATCAAACTTTGTTTTCTGATTTGTCTTTTGGATTTTGTACAGTTCCCAGGGTTTTCACAAAGTGTCTGGCACCAGTCAAAGCCTTTTGTAGGAATCAGGGAATTCAAATTTTATCCATACTTAGATGACCTGTTAATACAGGTACCCTCTCAAAAGGCCCTTTCATTTCATCGCATTTTCACTTTGTCCCTCCTACAGAGTCTGGGGTTCACTATCAGCTTCAAAAAGTGCAAACCTGAACCTGCAAAAGACCTGGCTTTCTTGTGCTGCAGACTAGAGAACATACTCAAGCAGACCTTTCTACCTTTAGACATGGTACAGAGTCTGTCCATCTACTTCCATTCTCTTCTGTCCCTTCAGACTTGCACTGAGAAATTCTCAGGACAATGACATTACTGGCCACAACCATACTCAAGCTCGTTTTGGTCAGATTCCATTTGAAAAAGATTCAGTGGTACTTGAAATCTGTGTCTATATCAGATCATCGAATGCTGAAAACAGCGAACGACGATTGATCGACCCTATTTCACTGAAAGCTGAAAATATCGACAGCTCAGAACAGCAATTTCTTTCCTAGGGAAAGAAATCGCTGTTCCAAAAAAAAAAAAAAAAGAAAGTAAACAGTTAAAACACATACACACCTACCTTAACTCTACTTCTAACCCAAAATAAGAAAGGAAACAGTTTAAAACATATATCCACCTAACTTAACCCTACTTCTAAACCCCCCCCCCCAAAAAAGTAAACATATATACACTTAACTAAACCTTGCTTCTAACCCTAAGGTGTATGCTAAATGTATTACTATATATGCACTTAGCTTAACCTGTACCCTAACCCTAAGGTCAGTAACTATTGCCATACCGGATAAGGGAAATGGTATCGGGAGCCATACCGGATAAGGGAATCTTGGAGACCGCACTCTGAGACCGCACTACAGTGCAAAACACGGCAAACTAACGATGCGGCCAAGTGACTTCTTTCCCAGGGAAATAATTCGCTGAAAAGCAGCTTCGTTATTTTGCCTGTTCGCTATTTTCAGTTTGGTGAAAACGCATTCGATAGGGACCCCTGAAATCTATCTGGTCTCATCATTCTCACCCTCTGGACACTCAAATTCCCTTTCCCCTTCTTCCATGCTTAAAGAAAAGAAATTCAGTGGTGGACATCACAGGTAAGCCTCAGTCCAGGTCTTTCAAGGTATAGATACTGTAACTGGAGTTGTACACAGATGCTTCATATGTTACATGGAGTCATGGACATGCTCCTAAGAGTTCAGTGCCAATGTACACCAAATCAAAGGTCAGATCATATCAACCTGTAGGAGACATACCGCTCAACCTCTTATTGCAAGAAATTTGGACAAAGCCATAAATAAAAGTTGACAAAGGCCAAAAAATGGGGACAATTTTTAAATATTACTCTTACAAACTTAAAAAGTTGATAGAATAACAGGTTTTGCATTAGCATTAATTTTTGAAGGATATGAAGTCTGAAACTGTAATGTCTGTCATCATTTTCTAACTTCAGTCTTTAATGATTTATTACTAATTTGCCCAAAATCCACAATTTTATGAAAAACAGACCAAAAATATGAGGCCAGAGTCTGTACATTCTGGAAAAATCTCTACAATTGAGAGGTAAGAGATGAGGGTACTTATTCAGGCCCTTAAGTTTTCTACTCTTGGGCCCTAGGCCCCCCTCAGAATTTTCACAAATAACACTACAGTCACGTGGTACATAAAAAAAGAAGGCGGAACTAATATCTTATCAGTTAGCAGACTAGCTGTTATGGCTTAGGAATAGGCCACAAAAGTGGACCTGTCCCTCCAAGCTGTTTACATTCTCTCACAGGACAGTGTCCTGGTATATTTTCTTAGCAATTCAAGGAAAGACTCTCATGAATAGATTGTGAACAGGGAGATCTTCCTACACATAGTTCAAAAATGTAGTATTGTAACTTATTTGCCTCTATGCACAACAAACAGCTACTCTACTTTTGATCCAGGACTCCTTGTCTTCAGGCATGGAGAACGATTGCCATGCCTTTTCCTCGGAAAGGGAGGCTCCTTTATGCCTCTCCTCCTCTTCTCGCCCATGATCAGGACCCTGTACAATCAAGAGTTCCCACTATCCTGTCTTATTTGTATGAAATATTAAAAGCTGTTGTGGCATACTCTTCAATCAAGGCACACCTTTTGTCTATTTCGGCATACGTTCCTCTAGACCCTTATTTTCTTTCCAAGCTAGAGGTAAAATAGTTTCTAAAAGGTGTACTCTACCACAACCCACCTAGAAAAACAATGTTTTTTGGGGATCTTAACTTTGTTTTTGAAAGACTTGCTCTCCCTGCTTTTGAACAATCATCTTCTGCCTCTGTCAGATTCTGTACTTGTAAAACCATACTTCTACTAGCCATTACTTCAGCTAGACGAGTCTCTGAGCTCCAAGCCCTGATAGCAACCCCTCTCTTTCTTATTCTTATTTCTTTTTCTTTCTTATTTTTCATAAGAACATAGCCTCTTTGAGGATCAACCCCTAATTTATGCTTAAAGTGGTCAATGAGCTATCTTTCAATCATACCATCAACTCCCTACTTTCTTTCCTAATACACAGAAAAAGAGAGGGAGAATCATACATTCCCTGGATGTTGACACACAGCTCAAATTAGTCTGCAAGACTGACTAATTTTTTTGTTTCCTTCCAAGAGGCTAAGCTAGGTAACCCAGTTTCAAAACAAACTATTGCTAACTGGATTTCTAAATCCATTTCCTTTTGTTGTATTTGGCATGGAAAGTCTTTACCTTTGTCAGTAAAAGCACACTCTTAACAGAGCAGTGGCCTCATCTAGAGCCTTTTAAAATAGGGTAGACCTGAGAGCCTACCTAGAGGCAGCTATGTGGTTTCCTGTGCATTCCTTTATCAAACATTACAGGTTATATACTTTCTCTAGAAGTGACGCTGCCTTTGTCACATCAGTCCTTTCCTGACTGGGTAACAGCTCTCCTACATCAAGCCACCCTCAACACTCATTAAGCTTTGGAAATCATTGAACAGTTTAGAATACTGCAACAATGCTCTAAGGAAGGACATAGTACAGTGTGTATGAACCATAGCAGTAAATGTCCTACTGATTACTAGGTTCATAGATTAGTACTAGGCTAACTACTCTTGCGAGCTATTTTAAGCCTAGCCAATTATCCCTTGTGAGACTCAAACCCTGCATCTTGTGTTTGTAAGGCAACCACCCTAACCACTAGGCTATTGCAATATTCTTTTTTATTTTGCCCACCCTACATATCTTTCGTTTTCTTCTCATGGACCTAGGGGGAGCCTTTTTTCTGCCTTCTTCTCTCCTAGTTGACCTCTCCTAGTTGACCTCTCCTAGTTGACCTCTCCTAGTTGACCATTCATTTATTATATCCTCCGGTGTCTACAGGTTTCCCGGCTTTTAGATAATCTGAAGTTTTACTCTCATATGTCCACTTATGTATCCTTAACATCCACAGGCTTAGGTCACACAGGGGACTTATGGGTCTAAGGAAGGTTTTGGCTTTGGTAACTGGGCCAGATGTCCAGGTTATTTGGCAAGATAACCACCCTTCTTTGGGATTTGGGATTACTTGGAATACTGCCACAGTGATCAGTAGGACATCTACTGTTATGGTAATTTTTTACACAACTGTACTTTACAACATCTTTAAGATAGTAGCATTCATTCTTTGTCCTTGTATTTCATTTTGTCCTTAATGGGGGCTTCCTCCAGATTCCTTGCCAAAGTTCCTCTATTCATGTAACTACCACCTTTTCTTCCTTCATACTAACCAACAACAGACCTAGTGGGACTAACCTGCTCAGCAAAAGTAAATAAATAAGGATAGTGGGTGCATGATAGGGAAATCATGGTGAAGGTTAATAAGGGAGTGGAGAGATTGGGTGAGCAAGGAAGATGGTAAAGAGGAGAGTAGAGGACATTTGTGAACTAGTACAATGATAAGAACTAGTACAATGATAAGGATGTTGACAGAATAAAATGGGAAGTACTACATGGTCATGCAGTGATGGGTGACTTTTTTCTTTCATTTGTAATATGTCCATCTGTGATTCTTAAGTTATTCAGTAGGGATAAGTGATTGGGCATTTCTGTCAACACAATTAAAATAATTTAGTATCTCCTCAATGGTGGGGCGGCCATGGTGGTGCAGCATTTAGTGTTGCCACCTCACAGCAAGAGGTTCTCCGGTTTGATCATCAGCTGGGGTGCCTTCTGTGTGGACTCTGCATGTCCTCCCTGTGGTCTTATGGGTTTCCTCTGGATGCTCCGGTTTCATCCCAAAGACATGCTCTAGGTGGATTGGATACTCTAAATTGGCCCTAGGTGTGAGTGTGTGCCTTCTGTGGAAGGTTGGGTGTCAGGCTGGCACCTTGACACCATAAAACTCCACTGCCAATCATGAGCAGACAGGTGATCCACTGTGGCGACCCCCTAACCAGGAAAAGCTGAAAGATGAAGAAGAAGTATTTCCTCAGTGGTAGGCAGGGTATGCACTGGTATCCAGGCAAAAGGTAGCTGAGCAGTAATATTCCAAGGATGGTAATCCTGTTTATGGACCTTATTGAATTTCTTCCTGGAAATTTAGTTGCTGACTTTTTCAAGTTAAATTTATCAGGAGTGATCACTAAAGGTATCAGCCATTATGGCAGCTACCTCTTCATGGGCAGCAAGGGTTCATAGGTAAGTACAACGTTACCAAACCACTTTTGGCACTGAGAACTAACTCTGTACTCTCCATACTCTCCATAGCCAGCAAAACAAAACAATAATGGCTCTAATAAAAGCTCCAGTGACTCCAAAAACTTTTATAACTTTTTAACTTTAATGACCGTAATAATAACGCTTTTGTTTAACTTAATATTAAACTTCATCAGTCATTACATTTTCATTACAATTCCATTTAAAAAACAGCAGCTTTCATTTGATTGGTCCCCAACATACCCACCTACTTACACATTATGTTAAAAAGTTAAATGAAAGTGCTAACATTACGGTCATTAAAGTTAAAAGACTATAAATCAGTGGGCTGGAAGATGACCACATTAACAGGGTGTAAAGTGGCTGAACTGACCAAAGCCATGGTAGAATTAAGCTACAAGTCAAAAGTGACTCAAGGAAAAATCAGAACAAGCAGTATTTTATTTCCACAAATGTAGTTGAACTGCTAGGTATAGAAGAGAAAGATACCTTATGTAATAGTGATTCTGATGTAGTGAGAATCATGAATCACAGTTTGTGGAACAAGGGCCTAGATCTGGGCTTACAAGAGAAGATTTTAATCAGTTAAATGCTAGTGAGCAGTAATGTAGAAAGACATATGTAAGGAACAACAGAGGAGCTGTGTAGAGTATACAAAGGAGGAAAAGTGTATTGAGATAATTTGTCAGAAGAAACGGTGAGAGGAGAAGGCAGCCTTTATGGACAGGGGTAGAAGTAAGAGATGTGTTCATTGAAAAGATAATGGTATTTAAAAGGATATTGTGTGTAAGCAGGGTGTTGGATGGTTAAAAAAAAACAAATGCTTGTGTCTAACCACTATTTCTTCCAACCTGTCAGGTAAAAAGGAACAGTGATAGATGGCAGGTTACGTTAACATGTTAATGAGCAGAGTGCAGAAGGATGTGCATACATTTTTACTAAATACTTAGAAATAAAAAATGAAGACTAGAGAGGATTTAGGAGGCAAAGTTGATAACTGACAGGGTATGGGGTAATTAGAATGGTGTGTACATTTGACATTAGAAATCTTTCTTGATTAATCTAAAGTCTCATTTACTTATGGGCTTTGGGTATAATAAGGGCCTCCTGTTAATCCTCCTCCATTTTCTTTCTGCGTGTCCACCATGGGAGAATGTTGTGTGATTGAACCTAATTTTGGCAAACACAAAAGGAGCAAATGCTGTTCACCAAACTTACATTCAATGACAGTGGAGTTTTCTTATTTTTCACTGTTTTGCAATCTCAGAGTTGGTATATATAAGTCTGGGGGTGTTGTGGTTGCAGGGAGACTTGTCCACCTGCAAAAAATATTGTTGATTTGTTCTTCAGAGGTCATTTTGGTGAACGTTTTTCATTTTTTTTTTCATTTATCTAAATTACATTCGATCAGTCAACATGAATCCATCCACCTTGTGGTGTGACATTATTTTCTCAGCATTCCTCTAACCCCTAACTGCAAGAAATCTAGACAAAACTATACATAATGGGGGACAAAGGCCAAAAATCTACAACACATTTTAAAAATAGATTTTACAAACCTAGAAAATTACTAGAATAAGTGGTTTTGTGTTATTTGTTTTTCTGAAGGATATGAAGTCTGAAACGCAAATGTATATCATTATTTTGTGACTTCAAGCTTCAGTGATTTGTCAGAAATTTGCCAGAAAAGTATAAATTGTATGACAAACATTCCAAAAATATGAGGCTAAAAACTGGACAGTTGAGAGGTATGATTGTCAGTTTCTTGAACAAATGTTATTAGGCAGAGGGAGATAGACACTGGTTTCTTACACTAATAGTGGCCAGTGGATCCCAGTGAGTGCTCCTTGTGCCCATCAGGGAAGAGGTCTCAGTGAGACAGACTACCTTCTATCTGTGTGAGCTCCCAAGTATGTTGGAGAATCATCTGTAACCAGGTAGTAATGCTTGCTTTTCTAGAGCTTTGTTTCATGGTCTGTTATGCAAAGCTAACAGCATCCACAATAAGCATGGCATTATACTTGACTTGTTGCAGATTTTGACCTTACACTGGTTATTAAAATCTATATTTACAAGAGGTTTGGTTATCACCTGATTGCTACCATTTCACCTGATGGTTGGGTTATCTAGAGTCACAGATAAGGCAATATCAGAGAGGATATTTCATTTGTTTTAGTTCAAGACTGGAGATGATTCAGACAGACAGTAGATCTAGCTACTACTTTGAATAGGTCCTTGAGGAAGGAAGCAAACTGTATATTTCTCCTCATTTGCAATATACCTTTCTGCAGGAGTTAGATTTCCCCATCAATACAATGCCTCAGAGTCCAAGATTGTTGTTTGAGATGGTAATACCTTTGTTGAAGGCAAATGGATGACCTCACCATCGAATTCTTTCAAAGTTATGAGTAGTGTGGCTTTGCTCAGGAAATTCTCTGCTACCAATTCAAGCTTCATTCTTTGGGCTTGATTTTCTCACTATATATGGTCATATCTAAATTAGAGATGTTATTATAGTTTGGTCATTACGTAGGCCATTTCCATCTTATACTTCATCTGACTAAGGCACCCAGAGATGTACTTGTCTTAGTTTAAGGACACCTCTAATAATGATGTGATTCCCTTATTGAGCCTGCATTAGTTGAACTGTAGTGTATGCAATCTTGATACAGTGGTTTCATTTAGTATCAAGTGAGTTACCTTTCTTTTGCATTACATTTCACCTGTTCCTTTACTCCTTGCTTTTATTGCTCCTTATAAATAGCAATATCCTCTTAACCTTTGTGAAATGCAGAGCACTGGATCAAGTCTTGGCACATCTGAAGGAAATCATACCTTCTTTCTTTGGATGGCTATTATCTGTATACAGTTCAGAAATCTCATTTAAAGTGTTCTTGAACCCTTAGGCTTTTGCCACTTCCACAGAACCACTCAATATATTTTTGATTGTCAGCAGTCTGTGCAGCCTGGCTTATTTGACCGTCCGACAGGATTTTACTTCCTATTATTACAGGTAGGCTTTACAATTTTAGGCAGGAAAAGTTACAAAATTAGATTGTCTTTGTCATCTAGTGTCTGTTTTGAGCTCTAGAACAGTCTTATTGTGGAATATTACAATTTTTTTTTTGCCAGATTTTAGTTATGTCAACTATATGGCCATGAATCTACTGCCATAAGGTCAGCCTAGTTTGTAAAGTGAAAAAAATAAAACTTCATCATATCAACTTAATTTGTAAACTTACCACCTAATCTCTAACCCTCCTTTTAGAGAAGAAGTTGCCATGAAAATGGTATATGAGGAGTGTATTTGTACTAAAGATTTCATGGTCTCCTCATTCCTTATCAGCCCAGCTTTAGGTGCAGGCATAGTCTTGAGGCAGCCCTTTTAAAGGTTATAACTGACCTTCGGCTGGTGAGGACTCACCAGTGGTGCTCCATTTTGATCCTGTTTGGTCTGTTGTCTGTATTCATCATTGCTAGACTGCGGGATCTTTCTTTGAGCATTGACATAACATCTCTGGTACTTTTACAGTCTTCATCTTATTCACCTTATAGGTTCATAGGTACTTACTAGGCTGTTGATCTGTGAGGATCTTAAGAATTCTAGCTATGCAAAAGAGATGGAGCTCCCTTGAGCGGGTGTTTCTGATAATACTGGAAGTCGACTAAGTAGTAAGTCGGGAAGAACATTGTTTGCTGAGGCTCTCCCTCGGATTCAGCAAGCTCTACACGGCGTGCAGGAGCTGTCTAAGTGCTGCTAAAGCGAATATGGCGGCCGAGCAATCCACGTATGTGCTCGTTTGACATGAACGAACGCTCTTGCACTAGTCCAGCATGTTCCCAGTCCCTGTATGCAAATTACCCCATTTGAATGTGAAAACCATGCAAATGAGGTAAATCTGCAATCCAGAAAGCTGGAAACAGGCCGTGCAGGACTAGTGCAATCTGTAGAAATGTACTTGATTAGTAACTGAATACATTTCTGCAAATTACAAAACAGAGCTATGACAGCCCCAATTAAAGGCTGCATATCAATGAGGAAGCATGCCAAGTATAAGGCCATTGGCATTGCAAACAATACAAAAAATAAAAAAAATTGACATTTATTTTTTTAGCCAATCTTGGCTGTTTAAGCATAGGGCAGCAACACGCAAATGGGATCGGGGGGAAAATAATAAAATAAACCTAAAATAAGTATTCTAACTAAAATCAGTAGTCTGCCATGTAAGTCAGTGGCAGGCAGAAGACAACCTGGCCAGTGAGTAGTGGTTGCTAAGGGGGGAGGCTCAGTGTGAGACATGTAACTATGCATTAGCAGGCAATCCTATGCAAATGAGGGGAAGGATAGTGAATCCCAGTTTTCCTCAGCATGTGAGACAGGTCCCAACAGTGTAAGAGTATGAACAGTTGGGTTCAAGCCAAGGAGGTAGGTGACATCATGGGGAGGTGTGTCAGGCATGCTGTAAGCAAACTGAAGCCCAGTAGCTCGGGTTTGCTCCTAGCTTAGCACAGCTAAGCTAGGGGGTGTGTCTAAACCTGCCTAGCACTCTTTACAAAGCGTAAGCGGGTGTGTGTGCTGCGCACCGGGTTATACAGGAAGAAAAAAGAAGTTAAACCAGGAAATAGCAGCAGTGTGCACATTTGAGCACTGTGTTTGTGCGGCACGCACCCGGGCTTAAACAGGGAGGCAATGGGAAGGGAAAACAGCAGTAGGTAGCTAGCAGGTGAAATGCATCAGAATCAGGCAACTACACAGGCAGCAGACTAGCCCAGCCCAGAATACTACACCCAGAAAACACCTTCCCCTCTGGTTTTTCCCACACTCTACACCACCGGTGTATACAAGCGGGAAAATTTTAACAAACAAACCTACAAAATGAAAAGGGCTGCAGCAGGCAACATAGAACAACATGTGCAAGAGGCTGAGGGTGGTGAGGATGTGAATGCTGCCGAACAACCCACTGTGAGGAGACGGAGAAGAGTGTACAGAACCAGGGTAACCTACCAGGGGCTACATGAGCTGGAGATAGTGGAGCGCTATAGGCTGGACAGAGACCTCCTACAGCAAATTGTTGAGCTGTGCTGGCCACACCTGAGACACCAAACTGACTGAGGGGAACCCATCCCAGTGGATACCAAGGTATGTGTAGGCCGAGGTACACTAGCCACAGGTACCTCCCAAAGCACAACTGGGGATATCATGGGGATCTCACAGACATCAGCATCCAGAGTATTTCACCAGTTCCTGGATGTAATGTCAGCACATGCCAGTGAGCACGTATATTTCCTCAGCACCTGCGAGGTGTTGACCAGCAATATGCGTTTCTTCCACCAAATAACAGAATACCCTGGGGTAGTGTGTGCTATAGACTGCATGCACATATGCATGAAAGCACCACCCAGTGAGCAGGGCAGGACCTACATCAATCACAGAGGCATTCCCTCCATCAGCTCCCAGGTCGTATGTGATGCCCAGGGCATTATAATGAATGTGTGTGCTGGCTGCCCTGGAAGCTATGACGATTCCCACATATGACATCTGACGCAGCTGTACTAGAGATTTGCCAATGGGAACATCCCCTACGGTCACCTAGTGTGGGATGCTGGGTACACACTGGAGACGTGGCTGATGACACCCATCAGAAATGCTCACACACCTGAACAACAATGCCATAATGAGGCACATGCACAGGCCAGACATATAATTGAGTGTGTGTTTGGGATGCTCAGGTCACGGTTCCAGTGTCTGGACACATCTGGTGGAGGCTTGCAGTATTCACCAGCTACATATACCCAAATGCTACACAAATATGATCCTGCGGAAACAGCTACAGCAGGAACAACATGGGGCAGGGCCACACAGCCCCCCACCAATGCCAAGGCCTGCACAGGCACAGAGTGACTCGGAGGAGGAACAACCTGAGCCTGCCCCAGTAGGCAGAAGGAGGCATGCCCAGTATGCCCTGACCTTGGCAAAGAGGCATCGCATTGCACATGTACTGACACAGAAGGATCCCAGGGAATGACACCTCTCTCTGACTCGCACATACAGTAAAAGGGATGACAAACATGACACTACCTGTGCTCAACCATGTATAGGGAGTGTACTATGTGCATCTGATATAGGCAGCTCTCCAGCACCATCCTCAATCCTGGCACACCCACAAGGTAAGTCAATCAGCCTAACAATTGCCAAATGGAGTAGAATGTGTCATTACCTGTATCTATGGTATGGATGTGAGCATACAAAGGAATTGGGTGGCTGAATGTTATGGCAGCAGATAGTAGACACCCATAGTGGCACCATGATATCTGTAACACATACTGGAGTCACCATAGTAGCCAGTACTACACAGGGTGACAAAACCCACTGCAGGAAATGTGCTGGGCGACGTGTGTCCATATGACTCACATATGCCAGTCAGGGAGGTTCACATACCCAACAAAAGTCTCAGCCAGCAGTACAGGTGTAGACAAACCCAAAAAGTGCCTGTGCTATGGCCCCTGAATGATGTCTATGGGTAACCTCCCCACAGGCCTACACAGACAGACTACAGCAGATCAGGCAGTGGGATGTTAGTTCTGAAGGGTAGGAAGTCAGACACTAATATGTAGGGCAACCAAAGCTAAGACTTGTAGTACACTGATATGCCTCTATTCAGCCTGACAATTAGCAATACAGAATGAAATGGAGTACCTGACATACCGGTACAGTCATAGCAAATGTGTACAAGTGTCATGTGTGCCCCCCACATCCTACATAGTAATGTAATAATAGTCAGGTGTGCCCCCCAACCCTGTGTAGAAATGTAGAAATAGTCAAGTGTGCCCCCCATCCTACATAGTAATATAATAACTGACTCCTATGCATAGCCCCCCCCCCTGCTATGCAGAAATGTAGTAACAGTCAAAGCCAAATGATCAATGGATACCATGCAGAGACAGCATGCTACTTGTTGGGTGTACAACACAAAAGTCAGCACTGCAGCACAAACTACCTGGACACAGTCCACACATTCAATACAGATTGCCATACTGGGCATGCTCACACACAGAGAAATGAAGGCAATGTCAGTCAACAACATACTGAAAGGTCATACTGGGCATGCTCACACACTTAAACACCTGAAGGCCATGACTGCTAACACCAGTGGACCAGACATATCTGGCAGTTGCAGTTGTTAGTGCAGAAACTCATCAGTATGCACCACTTATGCCTTGCACACACAGTGGATAGGAATACAGACATATATGTCAGGACAACACACTATAATAAGCCAAAGGTAGATGTACATAGATGTGTGGAAGAGGGTGACTGTGACAAGGAGCCATCCAGGCATGTCCCACCCAGCACACAGCCAAAGAACCCCAAACACATGAGGTGCAGATGTCACTCACTGCAAATACTAGCCACCAGTATCTGTCAGCATTGCAAACTATGTGGTGCACGTGCCAGCTGTGCAGCATGACTGTACAAGAACATAGTCATCTAGCAGCTGTATACATGTACCTGTGACATATGACCCCGTGTGTGCCACATGTGGTGTGTCAACCCGTACATGAATGGTTTATGGCCCATGCACACACTGCCCTTCCCATAGCCCTACTATGACAAGCCTGCTGAGGTCACCCAATGTGAAATACACCTTTGGGAGAATTATAGCCTAGTAATCTCCATGGCGTGTCCCATAACTGCGTACTACTGTAGTGTGATAAAGTAGTTAGGTAGATGTTCTAACCCCAGACTTGGCAACTCTGTGTGTGTGTGAGTCTGTCTATCTCTGACTGTGTAGAGAGCAATGCTTTTTAGGGTACTCACACTCCTTACAATTCATATACTCAGCTTTGGCAAGGCTGCTGATGTCACCCACCTAGAAATACACCTCTGGGAAGGCTGTACCCCAGTAATCTCTGTAGTGTGTCCTGTAGCTGTGTACTGCTATAGTGTGATAAAGTAGTTAAGTAGGTGTTCTAATCCCAGACATGGCAAGTGTTGTAGCTGTGTACTGCTATAGTGTGATAAAGTAGTTAAGTAGGTGTTCTAATCCCAGACATGGCAAGTGTTGTGTGTCTGTCTGACCATATCTGTGTCAAAAGCAATTCTTTTTAGGGTACTCACACTCCTTACAATTCATGCACTCAACTTTGGCAAGGCTGCTGATGTCACCCACCTAGAAATACACCTCTGGGAAGGTTGTATCCCAGTGATCTCTGTAATGCATCCTGTAACTGCGTACTGATGGAGTGTGATTTAGAACTGTGGTAGGGTTCCATCCCCACCCATGGCAGTTCTGGATGTTTTGTTTGTGTTTCAATGTCTGTGAACGGAGCAATGCATTATAGGCTAGTCACACTCAGTACATTTCAAACGGCCTACTTTGGCAATCCTGCCGATGTCATTCATTGTAAAATACACCTTTGGGGAAGGAGTTCTCAAGTAATCCCTGTGGTACGTCTTGTAACAGCTCTATGCTGTAGTGTGATATAGATCCCTGTTAGGAGTTCTACACCCACACATGTCACTTGTGGATGTTTTGTGTGTGTGTCACTGTCTGTGTAGGAAGCAATGCATTTTAGGCTAGTCACTCACAGTACATTCCAAGTGCCTTACTTTGGCAATCCTGCTGATGTCATTCATTGTGAAATACACCTTTGGGGAACAAACACTCTAATAATCCCTGTGGTGTATCCTATAACAGCTCCATACTCTTGTGTGACACAGACCTCTGTCAGGGGTTCTATACCCGCACATGTCGATTATGGATGTTTTGTGTGTGTCACACTGTCTGTGTAGGGAGCAATGCATTTTAGGCTAGTCACTCGCAGTACATTTCAAATGCCCTACTTTGGCGTTACACTTCCTGATTTTAGCTATTACTTTTTTTTTCCTTTTGTGTATAACCTGTTTAATTTAGGATTAAGCCAGGGTGCTTTGTTTTTAGAGCTAGTTTTGGGCTTACTTCTGCTAGGTACAGCAGCCTTTATGCAGATATTTAACATGGTTATACAAAGTTTCTGTGAACAATTCTGCATAGATTTCTGTGTTCTCTGTGTTTGGAGGGACATTGACTTTTTACAAACTAATACCTTAATTAAAGGGAGATTACTTCTATATGATTTCTGGTTAGTGTTTTTCTCATGGACTCACTAAATCTGGCAACAGCACTTTCTGCTTTCTGTTGCCTGAGTTGTCGTGCTAAAAGATTTTGTGCTCTGGAGTTATTAAAAAAATACTTGCTTAACAGCAACCTTATATTGTCTGAATACTTCCCTTATTTTCCCTGCAATTGCTCCTCTTTTGTAATACTTTAACCTTTGACAACCCCTCTAAATTATTCCTATTACCTCTTTTCCATATGTGTTTCTCTCTTTATTCTGCCATGTTTGTAAACTTAATTTTCATTTTATTCCATGCCCTAGCTACCCCGAATGAAGAAATGTGTAACTATCCATTCAGTACTCTTCAGCTTCATTCAGCTGTCATGACTCCATGAAAAGTCAGTGCCATCCACAGAGTTTGCTGTGCAAGTAGGGAATGTAAATATATTGCCAGGACTTTCTTCTACACCTCGCACACACACACACACACACACACACACACACACACACACACACACACACACACACACACACACACACACACACGCACGCGCGCACACACACACACACACACACACACACACACACACTCACACTCACACACACATACACACACACACACACACACACACACACACACACTGCTACCTATGAACAATTTAGGGCTACTCATACACCTACCACACATTTTTGGGATGTGGGAGGAAACTGGAGTACCTAGGCAAATTCGGGAAGGACAGGCAGATTCCACAAAGAAGGCACCCGATTGGAATCCCTGAATTAAAACAAGACTGCCACGCCTGCTACATATGCCAGCTCATCTGTGTGTTTTTATCCCACCCTTCTGTCTTGTTGTAGTTTTAGGGTAAATATATATTTATGCTTATTACACACACTGCTGTGGAACAGGTGTCAAGACTGAGGCACCGTGAAATCAGTAAAAATAGAAGGAACAGAGGAAACTATCTGACTGACACTAGTTTTGGCAGTTGTCAGATTAACTAGACTAGTGAGTCTCCTTCGGATGTCATTTTTGTATGTTACATTATGATGTGACCTCACACGGCATGCTATGTCTCTCTGACCTATCAGAAATTCAAAGGTGCCTCACCACATAGTCTGCCGAGCCATCTTATCTAGTACCAGAGATCTTTCTTCCATCCCTTGTCTTTCCAGGATTTTTTCATCTGTCCCATGTTGTCTTGAACTTCTCCTTGTACTTGTCCCACTATTGTACAAAATGCAAGAACAGAAATCAGTAGTTTGTTAAAAGGAGGCCAGATATCCACATCGAAATGAATATAAATCAGTAATAGTGTGGGTGTTCCCCTGAAAACAAAATAAGAAGCTGAAGCAATGTCATTTCTAGTGAACAACAAACAGTGCCAGAAAGATGAATTTATAATGCAGGGTCTCATCCTATTATATGTATTAATACAAAAAAGGCTTTATACCACAAAGTATGTTAGGGAGGCCAAAGTAAGAAACATCACACGATGAGAGATCTCTTATAAGAGGATGTTCAGACAGACAGGTTTGCATGGTAAATTAAGTCACAGTTTCCTAACGTGGGAGTAGATGAGGGATACGTGATCTGCTGCAGATATCCTCTTAATAAAGGTAATACTGTAAAGAAAATGTTATCAAAATATTCAGAACTGATATGAGAAAAACTGACTGACATGGTCCCTTTCTTCTCAAATGTAAATGCAATATAAGAAAATGCCAAGATCATATAGATTTTGGTCAGCTCTATCAAAGCATGAAGAGTCTTGGTTAATTTAGCATCCCAGATCCCTGAGAGCTGGCCAGAGGATGTATCTCCTTCATTGGAGGAGGGAGGATAGGCAACTACATCTGTTTCCTAATGTTGGCTTAGAGAAACACAAGAAGCTACACAACTGTCTATAATGGAAGACTAGAAGTTTGAATACAGAGTATGTGTGTGGAAGTACGTGTGTCTGTTTGTGGTGTATGGCAACATGTGAAAGCACATCTGTTTGTGGCACATCCTAACATGTGAGAGCACACCTGAGTTTGTAGTACACCTGGCTCATTGCATGCCACAACTTCCAAGAGCTTAGGAAAAAAGAGACGAAAAACAATAGTGTTAGTACATATACATCCCTCCGGAGAGGAGATATATGAGGAGGCCTATTTCAGATAATCCAATGGTTATAGATCCTTAGAAAGTGGAGTTCAGGAAAATAAATGATAATGGTACTGAATGCTGTGGTACTAGATGCCCCAGAGAAAAAAAAGAAAAAAAGATTGTGCCTTTTTGTGCTGCAGAACATGTATGTAATGCTTGGTGTACAATGAAGTGAACTCTCCTGAGATGAAGGCAATCACACTGATTTAGTGTGAAGGGAAAGCAAAAACAAAGGAAGTAGTCAGTCCTAGCATGGTCCAAGATTCATTGGGGGATAAGCAGGTTAAATAGATTTTCTTGCAAACACTGTCCATATAAGAGCAGAAAATGCTGGGTGGACAATAGCACTAGAAGGTAGATTTACATTGATAGAAGTATCAGAAAATATAAATGAATAGTTAAAAAAGATGTCTTTGTAAATTTTAAAAGAATAAAATGCTAATTAACTTTACTTACCTGTTTTAACTCTCTCTGCAGTCTGGTGGTGTTGACAGCAGAAATGTTCATTTGATTGGATTTGGGACTGGTGCCCATATTGCAGGGGTGGCAGGAGCTTTCCATTATGGCAAGCTAGGACGAATTACAGGTAAGTTACCATTCACAGAAAATGTTGCTTTGGAAGAGAGATGCTTAAAAGATAATGGTACTGTCAGTCATGAGTGCCAAAATCCCCATACTGAAGGTGTGCCTTTTTTTCTATAATGTGTAACCAATGATATGCTAATCATTAGTTCCGTTCATCAAAGTTTGAAATGTCATGCTGGAAAGTATGACATTAGAAGTGTAAAAAAAAATCTGCTGCTGTATGATTCATTCAGTATGGAATAGCAGTCATTGCTGCTTGGCAGACCAGTGTCCCTTTATTTATTTATTTATTTTTTACCTCAAAAGAATGAATGTTAACTACTGACTTTTGCATGTTCTCAAAATGGTTTACCATCAAAATATTGAAAGCAAAATATTTTTTTTAAGCAAAAGACTGAACTACAGTGCCAAAACCAAACCCAAAATTTAGCCTAAATGTCAAACGTCAATAACACGGCAAATGACAATCGACATACCACACTTCCGGCTTCGAAAGTACGTATGTCCTTATATGTTTTAGCAGGGGGGCAAGTCCCCCTGCACCCCCCATGTGGGAGACAGTACCCTCCACACCCCCTGCCTATTATATATACCAAATCCAAGATTGCACTACGGTGAGAAAAAGGGTAAATTCCCCCATCCTCACTGCACTGCGATCTCTATTCACAATGCCAAACTCATAATAGCAAATCAAGCTTTACTTTCATTATTATGATTTCAGATTATTCCAGTTTGGTATTGTGAAACTTTGAAAACTTAATTTCAGCCATGTGATTTTCCCACACGAGCTTTCAAAGTTTTGATGGCAAACCTCTCAAAGTATAAGAGTAAAAACTTTAGCATGTGTGCGGACAGTTTAAACTCCTGAAAGTCAAAGTACTAGAGGAATATATTTGCTTCCCCAACTTATCCATTGTTTTCCCATCCTTGTAAAAAGGTTTGGGATAGCAGCAATAAACTATTTTACCATGCATTGTTCTGATCCTTCTCCTAACCATGCTCAAGTCAGACAGTTTTTTAAAAGGGTGTTTCATGCTTGTCCACCTAAGAATCTGGTGATCCTTCCTTGGGAGTTCAGCTTTGTCCTTGTAAAGCTTACTCTGGGTCCATTCGAACCAGCTCATCAGACTGACTTGAGGATCTTTTCAAGGATGACTGTTTTACTCATTCTTTTTGACATCAACTAGGAGAGTATGTGAGTTGCAAGCACTTGTAGTGAGTCAGTCCTACCTCATTTTTCTGAAGAGCATTGCTTTTTGAGACCTGATTCTTCTTTTATGCCTAAAGTGGTCCCACAGGTTACTTTAAACCAAAGTGTTCATCTCCATGTCTTTTTTCCTGAACCAAAGAATAAGGGATAAAAAGATTCTTCAAGAAAAGGCATGGAGATGAACACTTTGGTTTAAAGTAACCTGTGGGACCACTTTAGGCATAAAAGAAGAATCAGGTCTCAAAAAGCAATGCTCTTCAGAAAAATGAGGTAGGACTGACTCACTACAAGTGCTTGCAACTCACATACTCTCCTAGTTGATGTCAAAAAGAATGAGTAAAACAGTCATCCTTGAAAAGATCCTCAAGTCAGCCTGATGAGCTGGTTCGAATGGACCCAGAGTAAGCTTTTCAAGATGTCTGTAGTCATTTCAGGTACTAACTACAAAACTTGAGCCTTCACGAAAGCTGATCAGCTGTGTCTCCAATGATGGTAAGAGGAAAGGACACCAGTGTCAAAAAACAGCCCTTTCAAGATGGCTGTCTCTTGCTGTTGTTATTATAGGTTCATAATTCATAGCTAAATACTGGGCTAACTGCCCTTGTGGGCCATTTTAAGCCTTTGTGCTTGTAGTACCCTATCTCAGTTTGTTATAGATTGGCCTTACCCATCCCATGGTCAATAGTTATATATTACCCCCTAAAGAGAATAACTGGGATCATACCACAGATAATTTGAGGAGATCCATGCATGGAAGAAAGCATTTGAGAGCTGCCTCTGTCCATTAGTAGTACAAGGGGGGGACTATATTAAATCAAAGGAACAATGATTTATCGACCCCATGTAAGCGAAAGCTTACAAACTCGAACGCTTAGAACAGCGATTTTTTTTCCAAGGGGAAAAAAAATCGCTGTTCCAAAAAAAAATACACTTAAAACATAACATAAAGTGGGGGGCTTCGCCCCGCACATCCCCCCTGATTTGGGGGGCTGTGCCCCCGACACCCCCCTACTTAAATATACCAACTCCAAGATCGCACTACAGTGACGAAAACAGCAAAGTGACGGACGCGGCCAAGCAATTTCTTTCCCAGGGAAAGAATTTGCTTATATGCTGCTTCATCATTTTGCCTTTTCGTCTTTTCAAGTTCGACCAAGACGCATTTGAAAGAATGCGTCTTCGGTCATCTAATAGGAACCCTACAGGGGGCAGTCCTGTGATAAATTTTCTATTTCTCATCCATAGATTGAAGTTGCACTTGAAAATGGACAGGGATAAACTTTATTTTATGTGGATGGGGAATCTGTTCCAGAACAGTGGTATCCTCTGCAAGATATACCTGCCCCTCCAAAACATTCTGTTGATATTGCAGAAGAGGTTTAGTTCCCTAGACCAAGTATTTCTGATACCATTTGACTTGCTGATGTGTAGTAAATCCATCAGTAATGGGTTTGGAGGATTTCTTGTATGCCAGACACGGGTCATCTCTTAGCAATCAGTAGGATACCGAGTATAGTGACAAGCCTTTGTGTCAGTCCATGTAAGACATGTTGCTTAGGCCTTGTATCCTTTTAGTAAGGTATCTGTATAGATGTTCCAGTTGTTGCATGTGTCTGTACAGATACATGCCAAAGGAGGCATTATATTCAATGACTGGCATAATGAGGGCTGAGAAAGGGGGACAATGACATGTATAGGTCAAGACACAATCTGTTTGTTTATAAACTTATCAATATACAAGGGCTTTATTACAACAATGGACACATGCTGGTCAAACATTAGGTCAATGTCCACACAAGTTCTCAAATCCTGAACAGCTGGGTTAACTCTTATGTATGTATTATCAATGTGGTAGTTCCCTGGGTTAGATGACTTCCCAAAGGATACAGTAATGCATTTTTTTGGCATTTAGTTTCAGTCCATGATTTTGGCAGCAGTAATTTAAGACAAACCTTCTTGCACTTACCATAATAAATCACTTCCAGGTAGAGATAGGGCCAATTCCACAAGGTCTTTGACTTCTTTGCTGGCTTTCTGCAAAATGCCAGACTCTAGAAGTATTATAAAGGCAGTCATTTTGTCCTCTGTATACAATTTTACAAAGCACTACAAAATGGATTCCTTTTCCAGGACCAGAACAGGTTTTGCTGAGACCATTCTCCACAGGTTCCTGGAGTCTTAGTTTAATGGCCTCTTCTCTTTATTAGTTTTGTAAGATATTGTAATCTACCCATTTAGATTACTGTAGCTTAGTTTATTGACCTCTTTCCTTTACTAGTTTTCTAAGATGGTAATTTACTTATTTAGGTTACCATAGCTTAGTTTATTGACCTCTTTCCTTTACTAGTTTTCTAAAATGGTACTCTACCCATTTAGATTACCATAGTTTAGTTTATTGACCTCTTTCCTTTACTATTTTTCTAAGCTGGTAATCTACCCATTTATCTTACTCTGCTGCAACAGTGATCTATGACTTGAACATAGTCAAGTTTTGTAAGTAAACTTAATATAACAGCAGACATTCTAACAGATCACTGTTGCAGTAGCCTTGCCTCTCTCTCTCTCCGGCTCCCCCCTTTTGCTTATCTCCTGTGTGTAGCAAGGGTGTGGATGTTTCACCTTTTTTATCCAGTTTGTTGCTGGGTTTGTTTCCTATCATTTTTCTTTCAGGGTTTTTGCCTCTTTCTGGGCAAAAAAAAAAATCTCTGGAACTTTTTGTGCTTCAACTTTCCTTACCTGGTGCTCTGATTAAGCTCTTGATGTTTGAAACATGTGGAAGCCGTCCTTTAGCTTTGAAAGCTGGCCAGTCCTCAGGGGTTAGGACCCATTCCGCTTAGGCTACTGAAACTGTGATCTGTTAAAACATCTACTATTATGGTAAGTTTAATTACACAACTGTACTTCCTGAAAATTAGCGATGACATTTTTTTATTTTATTATTTTAGATGAGGCTACACACTCAGAAGATGACTATGTTGAAAGTGTAGGGAATTTTTATTTGTATTTGTTAACCTGGGTAGAGCACTGATCCACACAGACCTTTTTCAGACACAGCCTGGGAGTTCTGTCTGGTTAAGTGACTTGGTCTAATTTGTGCAATAAGCAATGGAGGCTGAGAAAATCAGTCCCTGGACTACAAGAAATAAACAACTTGCAGCCCTAATAATGTGTACTAACTGCCAGATTAATTTCAAAATATATTTAAAAATATATATGTAAAATGGCCAGAGATATGGGACAGAGTTTAATGTGCCAAATGAAATATTTTTTCCATTTTGTAAATTTCAAAGTTGCTATTCACAGGAGGAAGAGGCCAAAATGTTTCTTTTTCCGAGACATTTTACAGAGATATTTTACATTGCCATATGAGATGACTTTTCTAGCAACATTTTTTTATGTCCTATGTTCATAGATAGGATCATAAAAAATAAGGCTGCATGCATCCTTTGGAGTTTGATTATGCAAATTGTTACTTCCATACCGGAGTAGGACTAGCTAGTAAATAGTCTCAAGCATACAGGTCAGCCAGGCTCTTTTATCTTGAAACTGGCTGGTATAAATCCAAACGAAATTAGAAGAAGACAAAGACTATAATTAAGAGATGTTACACTTTTTTCTTCTTTGTGAATTATTTCCCCCTGTTTGTAGCTGCAAATTGTCAGCTGTGATCTATGTACTACTCTGCTGAACAAATGTAAAATAAAATAAATAAACAATGTGTCATCCAACAAACAGGTTTATCCTTGTTGCTGCAATTGCCATCCCCCAAACCAGATCTACATTCATCACCTTCTTATAAGAAGTTTCCTTTCCCTGCCATATGGTGGCATTTCAGACATAATTCTTTATTTCTTGTTCTTTTTTCGGCTCCCTATAGCTGATTATCAGCTGCCCTGGATCCCCTTCTCATCTACCAGGTTTGCCAGATCTCCATTAGCCTCTAGCTATTTTTAGGGATAGTGACATCACTTAGGAACCTGGGGCAGCATCACATTGCCCCTGGGAATGTATATTTGTGACTTTTTCCCTGCCTCCTCATGTTCACATTCCTTATCCAGGGCTGGTGTGCAGTGGGCTCCTACTGTGTATCAGCCGTGCCTCCACATGTGCCTTAGCCATTAGCCCTACCCTCATATAGTACACCACCATCTCACAAGTCCATAGCCTCCACCAGGGATCATTCAAAGGTGTTTCTCTGAGCACACCTTCCCCTTTTGATGTACAACATCCCTGTCTGTGCTATCGAGCATCTGAGCTGGTAATCAAACCCAGGTCACCTGTGCCACAGTGAGGGCTTTATCCCTCTGTCTCTGGTACAAGCAAAAATATTACTTTCTAAGTTTAGTTCTAACTAGTGGCAGCTGGATGGCTCAGGCAATTATTTCTCATCTGATTTAGAAATGCACTTAGTCCTGCTAAATAGGGAAAGTTACCTCAGATAGACATGTTAGAGCTAGGAAAGATATGGGTCTTGCATGGTATTTTGCCATCATGCAGAATGACGTCAAGATTCAAAGACAAAATCATTCGCTTTAATAATTGGCTGTGAAGCTGGTGCCATTCTAGGCAGTCTAGTATGTGTCAGCTTTGGGTGAGATGGCTGACAATCCTTCCTGTTTGCCAGGGGTGGTCTGCACCTTTTTTACCACAAGTTTCACATGATGGCTAAAGCATTTGCTGCCCACATAATGACTTTTTGGTGGCAGGATCTGTCTACTCTTCATTTCAATCTAGTAAATTCTAATTTGGACGTATTTAACGTAATGCTTGAAGTCGAGGCTCTCCTGTGACTTGAACATTTTCGGATATGTATCATTACAGAGACATGGTTTCAAACAATAAAAAGCACCACCTGTCTTCCTGTCTATAGTGCTAATCATATATTCAGCCTTACTGGCAGTTGTGAGGGAGTATTAATATTTAAATACATCAGTAACTCACAGCAGATACCTCAGATCACTACATTTGAACTCCTAAATGTCCAAATCACTGTAAGACTAATTATCATTTTATAGCTATATAACACCTTTTATGTCACCTTCTGAGCATGGTAGCTATCTTAAAACCTTAGTTGAAATAAATCCCCATTAAACTCAATAGCATTCTATGGAGGGACTTCAGTTATCCATCAACAAACTGACTGTCCTACACTGCCAGTGGTCAGCTTTCCCAGTGCTTCCTTGACATTATAAATGCTGACTGGCTTTTACAAATAGTTAACCATCCTGCTAGGGAGCCCCAGTAACCTTGATCTAGTCCTCATAAATATGGTCATTCCCTACATATCTCCATATATACCATCTTGCCTTGTTAAATCATACTATAAATTACTGACCTTTTATTTCAAAACTTGTGCCCCCCCCCCCCATAAATACCTCTTTGTTTAGAGTCTTATCAGAAGCGAACTTCTTCATTTACCTGATGACCTAAATAAATTCCACTGTAATCCTCCTTGGCTATGCCTCTGACTTTTAGTCTGTTAATTCGTTGTACTGATAATGGACATCAAGCGGTTTGAACCAGTGAGTGTTCAGCGTTATATTACAATACTAAATGAAGGACTAAGGTGCCTTCATGATAGAGAAAACCTTAGTTATTCCCCAGATTCAGCAAAGAAAAGCATATCTTCATTCATTCTATATGGAAGAGCACATGGCAGACCCTGATTTGTCAGTTGGAACAAGGTGGAAGCATCAGTATGGCAATGAAAGATGGACAGAATATCTACAGAAGTAATTAAGATGAGGAATATGCTGACAGATTATGTGTAAAGCTGCACAATAATAGACTGGAATCCTTGGAATTAACCCTGTCTTTCTGTTCAGATAACAATCAGACAGTGAGAAAGCATCTAGACTTTCAGAGTAAGAAGTCAGGCAAGAAGAAATAAAAGAAGAACTACTTGAGATTGAAGACATGGAGAGGACAGAGAACCTATGACTCATGAATCTCAAAGATGATACGGAAGGGAACGACTTTAAGTTTCATGGTGCAGCAACTGAGTAAATGGACTGATGAACAAAATATAATTATAAATGATAATTAGTCTTAAAGTGATTTGGACATTTATAAGTTCAAATGTGCTGATGTGAGGTATCTGCTGGACAGCGTACACAGAGTCTTTGTACCACCAAGATTGACACAGAGGTCTGCAGATCTGTTGTGTTTAATGTGTAAAACTTTCAGGTAAAAGAGCAGTTGTTGTTCTCATTGTGGAAACAAGGAATATCACTGATGCTCAGTGATGAGAACAATTTTGTGGACCCAACTAATCTGTAGGGAAGAGGATAAGGAGCAGGTTTGCTCAGTACTTATGGGCATGTCAGAACCTGGATGTAAAATTTAAATTGGTGTATCCTGCTATGCAAGTGGAGCAAAGATATGTCCTGGATATTGATACTGTACAGAGTTGAAAAGATTTGTCAAGGTTTGTCAGGTGGATATTTTGTCTGTTCAGCGAGCTTTACTACCCTCAGAAGTCATGTCTTAGGGCAGACAGAGGAGAAATGGCTAGTGAAACCATTCCCCTTATTCAATAAAAAGATGGAAGATAGACATAAGGGCATGGAGACTCGGTGTAAAAGAATCAGGGATTCTACTAAAACTGTCCAGTTGACTTAGATTATGAAGCTAAAACACAAGTAATTTAATTAAAATGTACTCTTTTTTTTCATTTCTCTCTTCTCTGCTATTATATGGAGCTTGTTTAGATGCTTGAGTTGTTTTCATATTTTAATGGCAGTAAGAAGCTATAGTGTGAGTAAAGTTAGGTTATGAAAAGGTAAATATGGGGTTTATTCTTTGTAACCTGCCATGAATTTTCCCTAAAATCCTTTAAATGTTATTTATAATGTGCTTCTATAAAATGTGTGAACTTTTAAATATAATAAAGTTAGTCTATAGTAAAGCAATTGTACCACTAAGTGTTGTCATATTGTATTAGTGCAGTTGTACAAAAGAGGGGTGTGCTTTAAGGCTGGGTGTGGGATGGCAGCAGAGAGATGGCATATGATTGGTTAGAAAGGATAACTTCCCATAAAAGAACACTAAGCCATATTAAGTGCATCTAGTAACAGAGACAAGAAAACATATCTGTGTGACCTTCCCAGATAGCAAGTGGAAAAACAGATTTAAAAGAGAACACTCCTGTAAAGTGATAGATATTGCTGGTAGTACAGGATCCAATTTTTTTATAAGGAGAAGTATTGGCCAAAAGGAAACTATACTGTAGGCAAATAAAATGGCATGTAAACTTTTAGGTGATGTTCAAGAAGAGATCAGAAAGAATGTGAAGAGATAAATCTAACTGCATTATTGTGTAGGGGCATAGGGAGATATTTAATGTGCATAAGTGCGATAACAATCAAGTTACCTGTGGGAAGGAAAGAAGTACAAGATGCACTACACTGTTACCTTACAAGGATGCTAGTTCCAAGCTTTAGCTAAGGAAAGACAGATGGAAGAAAACATAGTAAGTTATATATATTCAATTTCTTGTATATAGTTTGTGTTCTGAATATTTTATTTTTAGGGGCATTGCCCTTGTTGTTTGCATTTCAGCAATTTGCTGAAAAGTGAGTTATGAAATGGATCTAGAATAGTGTGTGGATTTGTTATTTGGAAAGCTTTTTTATTTGCAATGATCAACACTCGGATTGTAGTATCTAGGGCACAGTGTAAGAAGGTTAAAACTGAACAAACCTATATTAGTCAGATGAGTTTAAGACTAATAACATGGAATGTAAAAGACCTTACTGATCAGATGAAAACTGGTAAAATAAAAGCATATATTAGATGCTCTAAAGCACAGATCACTATATTTCAAGAGATGCATTTAAAATGAAATGAGCATGAGGCCTTAGTGAGAAAGGAGTTTAGAAAAGAGCATTGCACTGATACCATAGGAAACAGAAGTTATAAAACTAATAGTAAAAGGGTTCCCTATAATCACTGAGGAGTCATTTAAAGATGAGACTGGGGGTATTTCATATTAAGAGGTTATTGGTTAGCAACAGAATCACCTTGGCAAATGTGTGAGAAAGCTCTTGATCAACATTATAGAGTACCATCAAAGTATGTTATTGGTTGGAGGGACTGGAATGTCAGAAACAAAAGGGATGTGACTACAGGCCTGTAAAAAAGTTTAGTTGCTTCAGAAGGGATTTTCCTAAGGAAGGATATGAAGATTCATGGATTGATGTATATAATAGAGTGTATGGGTAACAAGGCAGATTGCACATACTTCTCGAGGAAATAGGACTTGTGGTCTAGGCAGGATAGAATTTATATATCAAAAGAAAATGAATAAGTCTAAAGTAACTTAGTCTCACCAAAGTACATTTTCTGTCAAATAAGAAAGTGTAGAAACAGCTTGGGATAATTTTAGCCGTGACTTGAAGGAAGACATTGCCCATATGGATTCAGATATCAAATTAAAAAAAATATTAGAGGGACAAAACTAAAGAAAATAATGACACAAATCAAAGGAAAGGATTTAGCAGAAACAGATTACTGGGTACTACAGGACCTAGAAAGGCAGTTACATGATTATCTTCTGCAAAAAAACTGAAAGGAAACAGAAACAAAACAATTCCATTTTGACAACACACCAAAACTACAGAGTTATTTATTGCAGAAATTGAGGCAGCAAAAGGGTGAGGAGTGTTTAACACAGTTAAAGAATATCAACACTCGTAGGATACACAATGAGCTGGTAAAATACTGCAAATATTTAAAGAATTTTATAAAAAAATGTGTATACATTGGAGCATGGGGAGATGGGAACTGTGCTATGGAAATGGGGAGGATTTTAGAACAAGTTAAAATTAAGCATATCTAAATAAGATGGAGAGTATCCTTATAAAACCCAATACAGTGGGTGCAAATGGGGATCAGCTTAAGGAAATGGCATGAGGTAAATGCCTGGGACTAGGTGGGCTCTAAGTCAGTTATGGAGGGAGTGTAAAGAAATGATATCACAAATATGGCTTGGGTTGATAAACAAAAATCTGCAAAGGAGGAATTTTCCAGGATTATGGAAGACAGCAGTGATACTTTAATTAAAAAAAGCAAAGTCCCATCTAATCCAGGATTTTATCACCCCATTTCAGTATTTAACCATGACTATAAAGATTTGATGGCAAAACTTGCAAAAGTATCATCCAGTTGTCTACTAGAAATCTTCTACCCAGACTAATGTAGAGATATACAAAGGAGGCAAACTTAACATATATGATACACAAAGAGGCAGAATGTATAGGTAAACCTCTTATTAGTTGGTTTAGATTCAGAAAACGTATTTGATCAGGTTCACTGGGATTATTTTTAGAGTGTAATGGGCAAAATGGGTTTTCCTGAAGTGCTTATATACTGTTAATGAAACTTTACAGACATTCTATGGGAATAATTAAGATAAATGGCACATTATCTCCAGAATAACAAACAGAGAAATTAACAAGTCAGGGATGACCTCGTTCCCCTTTGTTGTTTGCAAAGTAACCTTCAAGGGTGGGAGTAGAAGGGGAAGTTGGATAAAATGGCTTTTTAAACAGATGATCTAATTGTCTGTATCACTGATAAGATGTACCTGTGTTGTGCAGTGTGCAAAGCAGGTTTGCAAAATTGGTGGGGCGGTTATAAAGTAAATCATAGTAAAATTAAAGTTGTAGATGTAATATCCTGCCCAGGAAATGATTTGGTGCAAAATTACCCATATTTGGGGGATATTATAGGATTAAATATTTGCTGGGATTGTTTACAAAGTCAGCAGAAGACTTTGTGATATTGTGAGATGTGGAAAAAAGTAGAATTCTATCTCATATTAAGATATGAAGTACAATGGCACTAGATTTGGACCAAAAGGTGCAGGCTATTAAGCTATTTACATTCCTTTTAATGTTATATGCAGACCAAGCATTTATCTAAGAACCAGAAATGTGTTTCTGAAAGTTGATCAATAAGGAAATAATGAAATTAAGTGGGTGAAGGGAAAGGACCAAGAGTAGAGTAGAAGAAATTAGTGTTACCCAAAGAACAAGGAGGTTTATCATTACCACATCTTCAGCTACACAATAAAGCTACACAAAATTGATCTATCTAATGAAGAATAATGGATACAGCTCCAATGGAAAAGCATGATATTAAGCCAAGGGGAGCATTCAGTGTTAAGCTCAAAGCTTAATATTTGATTACAAGGGCCAAACGAGTAGAACAAGGGTAAATGACTAAGTGAAATAGTGCTTGAAAGATAAACAGTATTTAACTTGGAAGGTTGGGTTTAGGTTCATTAAACATAAATCACTTAATACAAATCTATTGTGCAAGAGAAGAACATATTTTATATTGGGAACAATTAAGAAATGCAAAGAAAGTAATGACATGGACAGAATTTAAAAGGAAGTATACACATTCACAGTAAGATATGCTTGGATGTAAAGGGTTATTAATAATGTTCTCAGGTAATACAAATGGTAAACCCCAGGCATACTTTACAAAGGCTTGAGTTGATACTGTCATTAATAGAACTAACAGCACATTTAGCACACAAGAGATTGGTAAACAGAATTTACAGCACAATAGATGGGAGCAACAAAAGGTTAGTAAGTAAAAAGTAAAAAATTCAAGATTAGCAGAGACTAATTTAATTGGAAATAATGGGAACAATGGCTTGAAACCTGGAAGAATCCCAGTTATGTCACAAAGTCTAGAAAATTTAGAATATCTGCCTTGAAATGACTCCGTAAATATTTTTATTCTCCTGAAATTTACACAAAATATTTCTAGAATCAAGTAAATATTACTGGAGATGCAATCAGGAACAAACCGGAAACTAAAGACATTTTTTGGGGCTATCCAAAGTCGTCCAAGAATAAGAAAGAAAGAATTACAAGAGCTGGTAGGACAGATCTTGGGTAGTGAATGGCAACTGCTAGAACAATATTTTTATTTTTGGTGGCCTGGTACACGTAATGAGCCATTACACATAAAGGCTTTGGGAACATTGCTAAAATGTGATCACAAAGAAGGGGAAATCCAAAGAGGAACCAAAATTGGGAAACCTTATAAAAATAATAGATGGTATTAAAGAGTCAGAGATGCATACCTTCAGAATAGTAAAGTATAAAATTCATAGAAACAAAATCAACAACAGGGGTCTCATTAGAAAAGTAAAATCAGATACAAGGGACTAAGAGATCATCAGAAGCAAAAGCAGATATTTAGTTAGAAGGAAGATGAGGCATATTGTAGGCCATTAAATGAACTGGCAACAGTCTGTGTGTTTGGTCTGTAAAAGTTAGTTCTAAGGTAATAATGCCCAGAATATTGTTGTAAACTTTTAAGTTTTAATTCTGAACCACTCTTATTGTACCAGCAGATGTTATATGAGACATTTTACCAAGTACTCCAACTGAAGGAAGGATGGGTGCTGTTACTAAGGCAATATATTACATACTCTGTGTATGAGTATTGCACAGTATGTATGTTTTGGATTGTTCATTAATAAAAGATAACTGCTGAGAGATAGACTGTTAGTACTGATAAGGTAGCCCCTATCCACACCAAATAGAATGAGAAATTTAAGAAATGACTCCTGTGGTGGAATAGCCATATAAATAAATTATATAATAAGAGAAAGAAATTGCTTAATGCTTATAAGGGGTCTCATTGTACCTTAATTGCAGAGTTTAAGGCAACCATTAAGAAGCTCAAAGCTGAGTATAAACTCAAAATAGCTACTAAAACCCAAAATAACTACAATTATCTGATGCCATTTTCATTTGTTTCTTGAACTGTGGGTCTCGGATCTGACCTCTGATCCAAGTCGACTGCATTACAAGCTCAAGATTTGAAGCTCAAGCTCCTCCTCTCAATCCCATAATGCCTCTTTCCCCCAGAATACCTCGGATCTTGTTTGCCGTTTGTCAAGAAGCATTGGGATTTTGTTGCTCCTGCTCTTTTCAATACAAGAGTTTCTGTAAGTCGGCTTTCAGACATTCCTTTTGGTTGCCCTTCCTTCCTCTCCACCCACCTTCTTTTCAATTTGTTTATATATAAAAAAAATATTTTTGTATTTTAGTAGGTTTAGCCAGTTCCCATGGTTTTCTTCCATACTGGATAGTCTCTCCATCTTTTTTGTTTACAGTCTTCTTCTTTGCTTCCCCTTCTCTCATATCTGGTTTATCATGTCTGACAAGCCTGATAAACCTTTGGGGTTTAGCAAATGCACTTCCTGTGGGAACAAGATTCCCTTGTCTGATGCCCACAGGGAGTGTGTTTTCTGTCTAGGCCCAGCACATGTAGACACCTCTTGTGAAATATGTGTGAGGTTTAATCTATGTACACTAGCGAAGTGTCACAACAAGCTGGTATTGAAGGGCTTTCTTCCTCCTTCCACTCCTTTAACACCTTCCACTTCAGGAGCTCAAACTCACATTAGAAAACCTAAGGAGGCCAGTGAACACAGGAAGCATTCCCCTGAGCATTCCTCCTCTGAGCCGCCTAAAAAGGCATCAAAACCATTGGATCCTAGGTTGTCAGATGTGGAAATTGTGGTTTCCTCTACCTTGCCTCCCTGTGCTCCTACTATCTCTTTGGAGCTGGGTGTTTGGGCTTGGAGCTCTCCTCCCAAGGAGGCCTCCCCCAAGCCAGTGTCCAGACCATTTTTTACATTCTTCACCTTTAGGTCTACTCATAGCTTCTCTGAGCATGAGGAAGATAGATTGATGAGACATTTTCTGAAGGCACAGATTCAGATGGGGGTTCTGCCAGCTCCATCCCCTTCTAGATCCATGAGCACACATTCCTCTTTTTGTCCTCTTGGCTGCCTCTCTGATCTGACTTCCTGCTTCAGAGTTGTCAGATCCAATGGCTCTGAGAACTAAGACATCACATCCAGTAATGGTCACCACTTCTAGTCCAATAGTTTCCCTGATGCACTCGGCTCTGATAGTTTTGGGGGCAAGTGCATCTCAGAGCCAATCCTTAGATGTCAGGTTTGGGGGGTGGACTTTGACTCCAAGATTTTCAGAGCTGTCACTTCCCCTCAGAGCCTTGGCATTCAATAGATCAGCTCTGACTCCCTCCTCAGAGAGGAGGGTTGCAGGGGTTCAGGAGAAGACTGTTCCAATGGCTTTGGCTATGGAGAGATGACTCTTGGATCCTCATAGTCCATCTGCATTCGAGGTGGTGAAGAGTGTCCTCACCCATCCTAGGGGATTCCTGGTTCTCCCACCACTGGAGCTGATCCCCACCCCCATGGAATCTGTTATTGAGGCTCTTCCACTGGGACAGCCAGTGCTGCAAAGCCCCCAACATCTTCCAACTGTGGAACCCCATTTTTCTTTCAATACCTCCCTGGAGTATACCACTGAGAAGGTCCCCTGGAAGAAGAGATGTAAAGGGAGACACCTGGATTCCCTGCAGGAATCTGTCACTATGGACACTGGCTTCAAGGAAAGGGAAGGGTCCCCAAGATATCCAGCCAACAATGTCTCTTTTGTGGACATCCTAGAGATCCTGCTTGAAAAGGGTGGATGGTCCTCTCAAAGCCCTAAGCTAGAGGAGTCTGTGCTTCTGGAGGCCTTCAGCACTGGCTCATGTACATCCTGCATGTCAACCCAGGCAGATCTTCTTATTGAGTTAGTTTCCAGCAGGACATTGAAGGAGCCGGACACAGTAGAGCCCATACCCAAGCAGACTGATCAGATATTAAGTGCTCCCCTAGACAAATCACACTGGACTAATGGTATCCCAGTCGATGCCATGATTGTTGCAGCAACCCCCCAAAAAAGAGCTAGCTCAGGAGTGCTCCACTGTCCATTCCCCTAATAGAAAGTCTAGGGCTTTGGACAGGTTTGGCAAGAGGGTTTACACTTCGGCCACATTTGCTTTATGAGCACTGAACTACTTGTCCCATTTTACCAGACTACAAAGAGATTTGATCAAGGAACTCTCTAGCTCGGTCTCTGAGTCCATGTCGGAAGAGGAATGCAAGACCTTTTCCTCCAGAATGACCACTCTCCAATTGATAACTAATTCATCTTTGAGGCTGATTGCCCACGCAGCTAAAGGCACCTTTAGGGCCACAGATTTTGGCATTGCCATTAGGTGCCATGCCTAGATGCGGCTATGTGACTGTGCAGAACCTTTCAAGGTGTCATTTGTCAACACACCCTTTGATGGTTCATCTCTGTTTGGCCCCACATTTCATGATACACTCTCCCACAGCAAAAAAGATGGAAAGACCTTGTCTGCCATCGGAATCCATTTTTCAACTCCACAAAGATCTACAGGAATCAGTGAGGAGGGAAAAAAAAACAGTTCAGGAAATCTCAAGGCCCTTTTTAGGAATCTCTGGGAGACTTTTCCCCCAAAGGTGGGGAGGAACATTTACAGTGGTAAATGCCACCCTAGGTTCCGAAGGGGTCCGCAGAATCAAGGCTCTCATGATTCCTCCTCAGACGCTTTCAGCACTCCTGGAGGGTTGCCCAACTGCCCTTCTCTGGAGGCAGTTGGGGTGCTTATCCTTGCACCCAGAAGCCTGGATAGCCATCACAAATGATCAATGGGTGCAAAGGATCATATCCAGAGGATACTCCATTCCCTTTTTCAATCTTTCCAAGCCACAAACTTGCCTCCCAGATGTGCCACCCAGTCGGAGGGAGGCAACAGTGTTAGAAATTACAAAGCTGCTTTTAAAAAAGAGTCATCCAGGAGGTCCCTCCTGACCAAGTCGGATCAGGTATCTACTCAAGGTTCGTTTTAGTACCAAAGAAGACGTGGGAGCTAAGGCCAGTTTTGGATCTAAATCTCTGAACAAATCAGTAAAAAACTTAAAATTCAGGATGATCATGATTCAGTCCATTCTACATCTTCTGAAGATGAATGACTAGATGTGTTTAGTTGACCTACCATATCGAAATGGAAAACCGCTCAAGATGGTATGTTCATTTCAGACTGGGAGCCAGACATTAGCAATTCTAATCCTTCCATTTGGTCTCACCACAGCCCCCAGGGTGTTCACCAAATGCATGGCAGTAGTTGCAGCTCATGTCAGACTGATGGGATTCTGTGTGCTTCCTTATCTTAGTGACTGGCTCCTAATCGCTTCAACTAGGCATCTTCTCATTCAAACCAGGGATTACCTGTTACAATTGGCTCCCACTCTTGTCATAACTCTCAACAGACAAGAGTCGCGGATCAGCCCTGTTCAGCTAATAGACTTCATTGAAGCACGTTTGGACACAACCAAAACTAGGGCTTTCCTACCTCCAGACAGGGTGTCAACTGTCCCAAATCCTAGCAATCCCATCCCCTCCAGTAAAACTCCTACTAAGAGCATTAGGCTATGGCAGCCACAATAATGCTACTACCTACAGCATTATTGTGGCTGACATAATAATGCTACTAACTACAGCATGCTTAGATATGCAAATCCTATGGTGGACATTATCAGTTCAGTGGTCATTACATCAGCATTCCGTGATTCAACCTATAAAACTATCAAGGATATGCAAAATGTCTCTTATCTGGTGGCTTCATTCCTCAGAAGTCAACCAAGGTCGTCCTTTTGTCTTTCCTCCATCAAACGCCATTCTGACCACGGATGCCTCCCATTTGGGGTGGGGACAATTTCTGGCATGGATGGTCCAAGTAACATGGACGTCTTAGGAGACCAGTTTACATATCTATGTCCTAGACATGAGAGCAGTTCTTTTGGCATTGCAGGCACTACACAGCTTTCTTCTTCCGGGGACCATTGCAGTTCAGACGGACGATATGTCTGTAGTATGGTACATCAGGCAAGCAAGAGGGAACCAGATCTTACCCAGTGTGTTTTGAAGGAGTGAGAGTGTGGCAATAGGTGATCTCTACCTAGTCACAATGCACATTCTGGGAGAGTCAAACATTCTAACGGACAGGCTCAGCAGAACTCTACTGATGCCTCATAAGTGGACTCTGAACCTGTCAGTGGCAAACATGAGTTTCCTTAACTGGGGTCAACCTTGCTGCAACCTCTTTGCCTCGCCCCTCAACAACAAATTCAACAAGTTCATTACCCTGATCCCTCCTCAGGGATAGCCCCCCAGGAGATGCTCTAGTCCATGCTTGGCCTCCAGTCTACTTTATGCATTCCCGCCATTACCCCTGATTCCCAAATTAATTCAGAAAACTTATCAGTCGAAGAGCAAAGTAATCCTCATTGCACCTTTCTGGCCGCAACAGGCTTGGTTCACCTTCCTCTGGTCTCATGTACTTTGTCCACCATGGATTCTGGAACCAATTCCAGACCTATTGTCCCACGCCTCAGAGCAGACACATCTGAATCTTCAAGGATTAAAACTGACTACATGGTTTCTCCAGCTCTGATGATGACTAGACATTCCAGGCTTTCATCCCCGGTCCGAGAGATTCTGATATCAGATCACAGAGCATCTACTAGGAAGATATATAAGAGCAAATGGAAAAGATTCTCCCTTTGAGCTCAGCAGAAGCTGATAAATCCTTTTATGGCTTCTTTTCCTGTGATTTTAGATTTCCTGGCTTTTCTCTAATAGAACAGGGCCAGCTATTCCATGGTGAAGGTTCAGTTGGCAGCCATTTTGCATTTCCATATTAGGGAAAACTCTTCTTCTCTAGCTTCTTCTAAGCTATGTAAGAATTTGTCAGGGACACCTTTTTACTTCTTCCCCCAATCAAGGATCCAACTCCCCCTTGGGATCTTACTTTGATTTTACAAGGTTAAGTTCTTCATCCCTTTGTACCAGGAGCTAGGGTAGATCTGAAGTTTCTGTCCTGGAAAACAACCTTTTTAGTCGCTATTACATCAGCAAAAGGAGTTTCTGAGCTCCAGGCCCTCTCTGCTAAACCTCATTACTTGATCCATAAGGACAGAGTATCCTTACAGACCAGTCCATCCTTTTTTTACCTAAAGTGGCCACAGAAAACAATATCAATTAGTCCATTCACCTTCTAGTTTTCTTCCCCAATGTTTAGAACAAGGGACAATACACGCTGCATCTTCTGGATGTTCATAGGCAATTATGTTTTTTCTTTGCGGGACAAAATCCTTCAGAAAATCTGACCCAGCTGTTTATATCCTTTTCAGAGGTTAGGAAAGGCACAGCAGTTGCTAAACCTACTCTGGCCAGATGGTTGTGAGATTGGATTTCTTTTGTTTATTCATCAAAAGCTATGTCTTTGCCAGGGCATGTCAAAACTCATTCTACGAGATCTATGGCGACTTCTCAAGCTTTGTCCTATAGAATGTCAATTGATGATGTTTGTGCAGCTGCCTCTTGGTCAAGGTCTCATACCTTTATTTCTCATTACAAACTAGACATAATTTCGAGGAATAGAGCTGCTTTTGGCTCTGGTGCTTTGGAAAATCCTTCCATGAGGGCCACCCTAGGTTTGTGTAGCTGGGGACTCGGTCCCACCGGTCAAGAAACAATTGAAAATGACAACATCAGATAAAGAAGTTATGTTCTTACCATAGTGTTCCATCTGCGTTGCCCATTTTCATTGTGACACACATAGATAGTAATCTAGCCTTTGATCATCATGTGTCTGCAGTGGTGAGGAAATCATTCTATGTTGTGCAACTTATAAACAAACATTTAGCATCTAAGTCCAAGGAAGTCATTGTTCCACTGTATTTGGCATTCATCAGACTTATCATTGAGTACAATGCCAGTTTGGTATGTACCTAAATAGACGAGTACAGGAAGCAGGAACTGATGAAAATACAAAACCAGACCACGGAGACCTTGTACAAGCAGCAAGCAAACCAAGCGTAATCTTAACGAGCTTTTATTTATTACAAACGTTTTCGCCACACAGCAGTATGGCTTCCTCAGAGAAAAACATTTAACAATGAGGTAAAGCGCACGCCCCCTTTTTATAAGAGACAAAAGGAAATGACAACAAAGGCGAGTCGCACTCATTATAGTCAAAGGAAACAATTTAAAACTTAATGAAGTCATCAATTTCATCAAAAATAATCAACAAAAATAGTAATACAGGCTATTCATCATGTTTGAAATTGCAAATTTAAAATAATAAAATACTGCCAAAAAATTAAGGCATAAAAGTAAAAGTGTAATAAAAGTAATATAAAACATGATAATAGAAATAATATATATGTGTTATTTCACACAACATGAAGATGAATTCAATGGTGACTCATGAGATGAAGGCAAATTCATAAACAGCAGTGGTAATTAAAAAGCAGTGGTGATTAAAAAACTTTGGGGTACAAAACATCAAATAAGAGAACAAGGCACAAGGAACAGCTAGGTGTGATACACATGTATGTTTTTACATATAACTACTCCAGTGTGCATGCGTAGCAGAAACATGCCACTAGTGATGCCTCAACCTAAAGACAATTAAGTAAATAAGTCTAAAGTATGGAAATGGGAGAGCATTATGTGTGCAAGAAATAGTGAAATAAGCTTACAATAAAGAGTATTACCTCAGGTAACTCCTCAGTCTAAGCACTGCTGAGATGTTACAATTTTCGTTTAAACCCGGGTGGCTAAATGCGTCAAGGCGCAATTGCCACTCCAGTTCACGTACTTCCAAGAGGAGAGGTATAGGACCTCCTCGGATGTTATTAGTCACTTGGTCTATGGCCATAAACGAGAAGGAGTGTCCAGGATGGTTAACAATGTGTTTAGCCAAAGCATTTACATCAGAGTTCTTCTTAATGGCATACATATGCTCATAAACACGGTCCCTTAATCTGCGGTCCGTCTTCCCAAGATAAAATGAGGGACAGCAATCACAGAAAGCCGCGTATACAACTGACCTGCTTTCACAATTAAGTGGTACCTGGATCAAGTATTTCCTATCCCTAATTTTGTAGGTCTGCCCTGCTCTCATTTTGTGGCACCAGTTGCAGAAGCCGCATGGGTACATACCCAAACGTTTGTTAAAAGTTTTTTTAGTTAGGTCCCTCTGCAGTAACTCCTTAAGGTTATTGTTTCTCTTAAAAACGAAATTAGGGAAAAGGCCTAACTTCTCAGAGAGGCCTGGGCTTCCCAGTATGAATTGCCAGTTTTTCCTAATCAATGCCGTAATAGTCTGAGAGTTAAGACAATAAGTATGAATGTAGCTGATAGAAAAATCACGGTCATGGTTAGTCGAAAAAGTATCGTCTAACACGGAGGCACCGTCGAGGGGTGATAGTGACACCTCGTTAGTACTAAGGTCGGGTGATTGCAGGATTGGTTTATACACACCATTTAACCTTTTAACTGTCACTTCCGACTTAATCTCATCAACAAGGTGTCTAGGGTAACCCCTATTAAGAAACATGTTACATAACAGGGCACATTCATTCTGAAAGGTAACCAGATCACTGCACATTCGAACAGCCCTAACCATTTGTCCCTTCACAATAGATCTCTTTTGTTTGAAGGGATGGTGGCTTGTGAAGTGCAGGAATGAGTTGCAGTATGTTGGCTTTCTGTAAACACTGGAAGTGTAAGTGTTCGTCTCCTTTCTCAGCTTTACATCAAGGTAGTCGATTTCTAATGATGAAAATTTAGATGTAAATTTCAAGAAGCCAGTTGTGTCATTTAAAAAATGGACAAAGTCTCTTGCTTCTATGTCACTACCATGGAAGAGATTGAAGATATCATCCAGGTATCTTGTGTAGAATTGTACTGGCCGCATCCTTTCACTATCAGAGAAAAGGAAATTCTTTTCCCAAAAACCCATGAAAAAGTTGGCGACGGAGGCACCACATGGGGAGCCCATCGCCACACCTTTTTTCTGTAGAAAGTATTCCTTATTAAAAAGGAAATAGTTAGATGATAAAACAATCTCCAAGACTTCCGTGACCAAGTCTATTTCAATTTGTGGGGCTCCACAATCTCTAAGCAAAAGTGATATCCATTCCACAGCTTCTTGGTGTGGAATGGAAGTGTATAAATCTACTACGTCGATGGTGAGAAAGTTATTCCCAGCATCGAACGGAATGTTGTTGAAGTTACCCAAGAAGGTCCAAGAATCTTTACATACACCGCGGAGGTCCTTCAAATATTTTGACAGAATCCTGTCCACCAATTTGGCACTGGGATATGTCATAGATGATCTACCATCAACCAGCGCCCGCATGGGTGGATTGTTGACATCCTTATGGACCTTAGGGATGCCAAACATGACTGGTATTTTTGGCAGTGTAATGTCAATGAAATTGTAAGTTTCAAGGTCAATCTTACCCTGTAAGAACAGGTCACGGAAGAGACCCCTCATCATGTTATGAGTGCGGTGTATTTCATTTAAGGAGGCTGGGGAATATGCAGGTGAATTGAGAACTTCTAGCATTTTTTCAGTATACATTAAATTATCCATAATTACAAGACCACCTCCTTTGTCAGGTTTAACTACACGAACTGGAAAATGACAAAGTTCATCTAGTAATGTGATTTGTTCTTTAGTGATGTTATAACATGAAGTTGCTGGGTGAATGTTGCGTGCGTTAAAGGAGTGCCTGATATCTGCTTCACAAACCCTTTCAAAAAGCTGAAGGGAAGGATGGATGGGGGGGTTATACACACTAGGTAGTTTCAGAGAGTCTTGTGGAAGAGCAACTTCGTTACTAAACAGGAGCTTAAAATTCAACTTACGAACGAAGCATTTTAACTCTATTAATTCTTTAGAAATATCTCCCATTTTACTAGGAACAAAGGTGTAGCCAAGGGCAAGTAACTCAACTAGTTCATCCCTCAGTTCAAAGTCTGTGAAATTATAAATAGTAAAGTCACCTTTTTGATTAAGGGTGATTCTTGGAGACTGGTGTAGGCTGTGAGGACTTAAGTCAGCAGTCATCATATTGGACGAGTCTGCTTCTGTAAGGAAGACGTATGAAGCCGAAGGACCAACCACTTGGGGACAAGGGGGGTGCTCTTCCCCCTCTATCTCTTGTTGTTGAATTGCCGAAAATTGCGGTTGCCTAAAAAACTGTTGTTGTTCTTATTAGTGTTAGGCCTGTTCTTGTTGGTGCTATTGTTGCCTTGTTTACTCTTATTGAGTCCCTTAATCCTATCACTACGTCTAGGGCCTAGCTCGTCAACACCTACCTCATCCTCATCGAATTGGGTAGTGGCTGAAGCAGGAATGGCTTGACCGTCAGTATATTCCTGTTGAGCTCTAATAGTAGTTGTGTTTTGGGAGACACTGGCCTGTAATTTAGGGTATGCTGTATTGTCCTGGTAGGCCAACCTGTCTCTGACTAATTTTTTACTTTTGTTAAGTTTAAGTTTAACAAGAAGTGTATTGATACTAGACAGGGTACGGTCATAATCAAACCTGTACCTTGCAAAATTCAAGTCTGCTTTTATCTCCTTGTCTAAAACGTCAATTTCCTTTAAGAGAACACAAGCATGCTCATTGTAATGTTTCACAATAAGTTGTAACAGGTCTAGACCTTGTTGTTGAAATAAGACCTTTAGGTCACAAAGGAAATTGCTACTATTGATTAAGCCTGAAGGAGAAAAAGTACTACGCAGACCTTTTGGAACAAGTTTCTCATGAATGCACTGATTAAAGTACCCAATCTCAAGTTGCAATTTTTTCACCTTGAGAATTTTACTGTCAAAGATTTTTAGTTTGTGAGACAGTAGTTCATTACTAGAAATGTTAACATGTTGTCCTTCAGTACTTTCTAAAGGGTTAGAAAAAACAAAATTGTCCGTATTTATCATCCATTCAGAAAAAATGAATGGAGTGTTAGTAGTGTCAGTGTGGTCCGAAAAAGGACCAGTATTGCCAGCAGGAGCTGAACGCACTGAAGAAGATGCAGCCCCAGTAGGCACACCAGAGTTAGTTATGCTGTTGTTAGCTAGGCGTTCTCCAGTACTAAAATTACCTGCTCCAAAGTTAAGGGCAGGAACACCATTGGAAAAAGTACCTGTAATAGATGCCAATCCGGAACCGCTAGTATTAGAAACAGCAGGTGTAAAAGCTGAAAGCGGTGGTGCGCTTTGTTCATTAGTTAAGCGAACAGGTTGTCCTGGCGGTATTGGCGATCCAGAACTCACCCATGAACTGTTCGGAACTGTAGAGCTTTGAACAAGTGAAGTTGTAGTAGCTGCTGAACGGTTCCTGTTGCCATTTAAACCTTCAAGAAGATCGAAGCGTGCATTTAGCCTGTCGAGTCTTTCCGACAGCGAAATCAGCAAAGCGGAAACATCAGGAGGCGGGTTAGGTTGCACCTCCTTACCGCTTAAGGTAGAAAAAATACGAGGGCTGCTAGGACTAACAGGACTCCCTGTGGCCATGTAACCAAACAAACGAGTACAGGAAGCAGGAACTGATGAAAATACAAAACCAGACCACGGAGACCTTGTACAAGCAGCAAGCAAGCCAAGCGTAATCTTAACGAGCTTTTATTTATTACAAACGTTTTCGCCACACAGCAGTATGGCTTCCTCAGAGAAAAACATTTAACAATGAGGTAAAGCGCACGCCCCCTTTTTATAAGAGACAAAAGGAAATGACAACAAAGGCGAGTCACACTCATTATAGTCAAAGGAAACAATTTAAAACTTAATGAAGTCATCAATGTCATCAAAAATAATCAACAAAAATAGTAATACAGGCTATTCAACATGTACCTAAATAGGCATATCCAACAACTGGAACGTCCACAGAGGTTCCAAAGAATACAGGTTGTAAGCAAAATGTCCGATGCAGACTGCCTCAAGCCATATCCCTGTATTCTGTCTCTTTCAGGCTTTTGAGGGGAGATCTATGCCTGGCATATAGGACATTGTCATACACCACTGTGATGGACCTCCTACATATCCACAAAATAAACAGTCACCAGAATTACCCGTTCTAAAGACTTAAACCTTGCCTGTGATATAAATAGGACCTGCTGTAGAGACAGGTAAGTATCCCAGAGACTACCTCCATCTGTGGAACAGGCTCCCCATCCATGTGAAGCCGAGTTCCTCCCTAACCCAATTTATTTATTTATTGTAGTTTGTTAACCAGGAAAGTCCATTGGGCCAAGGTAGTCCGTTTTCAATGGAGGCCCGAGGAGAAAAGCTCCAGACAGAAAGACAAAAAAAATACTCAAATGTAATAACTAAGTACAGCATACAAGAGCAACAAATTAACTGCTCTAGACATAAAGACAATATTAAAAAACATTCAAATATAATAACTAAGTCCAGCACTTTTAAGATATTTACAAGAACAACAAATTCATGCTCAATTAGTACATCATAATTGGAGACAAAAGAATTGTTTATGCAATGGCTGAGTTTTGAGTAGGATAGGATAAAGATAGGTGCCAGGATTCAGGTAGGATGAGTACAGGAGCATTCCCAGAGAGAGGAGAGATAAGAGTGGAGTAAGGTTTTAAAGGAATGGAGATTCTGGGTAGTTCTAATGTGAGGGGGAAGAGAGTTCCATAATCTAGCAAGGGAGAAGGATAGTAAGATTTGCCCTGGTGAATGTAAAGGTTTGTAGAGTTCCAAGAGGTTTTGGTTTGTGGATCTTAGTGTTCTGTGTGGCTGGTGGATTTTTAAGGAAGAGGAGAGAGACGGATAGCTAGAGAGTTTAAAAATGAGCTTGTGTGTTGTGGTTAGTTTAATGAAAGTTAGGTAGTTTGGGAGTTCCAACCAGTTTAGGGCATGGAGGGAGCTGCAGTGATGAGTGGAGGATTTGGATCCTGTGGCAAACTTAGAAATGTTATTATAGCATGAGGAAAGTTTAGATTTCAGGGTTGATTGGAGATTAGTGAGTAGTGGGCTCCATACAGAAGGGAGGGGATGAGGTAGGTGGTAGATAGGAGTTGTCTAGATGAAAGAAAAAGGTAGCATCTGTGATGATAAACCATTCCAAGTTTTTGTTGTTTTTTTTATATTGGTTTGTAGGTGGATGTCAAACTTTAGCCGGTCATCAATAAGGACACCAGAAGTTTTGCATGGGGAACTATTTCAATAGATGTCTTGTTTAGACTAAGTATAGAGAATGATGCTTTGTCAACAACAGTGTGTCTAGAAGGGGAAAAAAATCATTATTTTGGATTTGGAGGCATTAAGGACTAGATGGTTGTCAAGCATCCAGGACTCAGTGGAGGAGAAGGCCTCTTGAGTAAAGTTTACTAATTTGGGGAGAGTTTTGGCAGAGCAGATGATAGTAGAGTCATCTGTGTATTGTACGAGTTTAGCATTTGGGATTTTTTGGTGGAAGTCATTAATAAAAATATTAAATAGTAAGGCCACAGCCAAGTGCAACTTGGACAATTGGATGGGAAATTGGATATTCATCCCTGGTTTGGAACCTATGTCTCTAATGACACGTGTAACCTGTAAATGGTTCATCTCCCAGACCCATGCTTACACTTATCAAGGGTATCAGAACTCATCAGAAATTTGTGATACATGGCTACGCTTAACAAGGCCCTTGTGGTCGCTAGCCTAGTAAACACCTATGAACCCATAGCTTTACTGCTGCTGAAGAGCACACTCTTCTGAGGCTTTTGATGATCGACCATCAGCTTGATAATGTTCCTTTGCTGGGCAGATTAGTTCCCTTTGGGGAAAAAACTTCCACTTTTCTAAATATTGTTTGTGTTTTATTACTTTCCTTTTTATGAAAGTTATTTTAAAGCTACCAGTTTTGTGCTCTAATGGACTGTCACAAGACTGTATCATGCTTATAAATGGGAACACACTGTTTTCCTGTCAATTTAAATGTTGTTTATAGTAACTGAAGACCAGTAACTGAGAATATATTGTGTTTATTTTACTTTCTAGGGCTGGCATGTTGTTTTAAAGTGTTTTTACTGTGTTTTGTGACTAAATTAGTACTCTTCCACCCTAAAAACATGCTTTAAAATCTCTCTAAAAAAATAATCTCAAAAAGACATGGCTGTGCTCCTGTATAAATCCAGCCTAATGCTCAGCTCTTCCTCTTCTTTCACGCTTGCTTCATTTTCTTCTTCTTCTGTTGCATTCCACTCCTTTACAGTATGCAAGATCCTAATGTCTCTTGTAACTCCTTCTCTGTTTGTGTACCATATCCTTAAGCCACTGCTCAGTCTGTAATGCCTCTGTTCTTAACTCTGTCACTATCTTTCTGCATCACTAACTCCTGTGCTATTGTGTTCCTAACTGAAACCAACATTTTATTTTTTGTGTACTATAACAACCAATGTCATATATTGTTAAACCTACATACTACTTTTGTACACTTTATCTATTCATAGGCTATGTATATGTTGTTAGAATGACTAAAATTGTCTATAATGGTATAACTCTATAGAATTGTCCAGATGTGTAGTATATCTTGTAATCTAATTTACATTCTATCAACTTATTTTTGTATAGTATTCCTCATGTCACTTGTACTGTGTTTGGACTATCATGTATTTGTATTGCACTGTGTGTGGAGCTTTTCTCCCCGGACCTCTGCAAAAAATAGGTTCTATAGACCCAGGTGGACCACCCCAATAAACAAATGTCAAGTAAGTAAAAAAAGTGCCTTGTAATGACTTGTAGTTTTTACCAGCATTTGCTGCTTGTCTTCCCCGGAAAAGAGGAACCATTTTCGGCTCGACCACTTAACAAACTACCAGTCTCATGATAGAGTCTTCTATCAGCCCCAAAAAGAAAAAGTTAAGCAAACAGCCTTTACCACCACAGCAGGCTAACAATTTGCTTCAGCAAATGGTGACTGTGTTATAATCAATTGTTGTACCTCAGACCATTCATCTTTTACCCTGGATCCCTCTGGTGTAGTACCTACAGCCACTATAGAATGGGGGGTTAGCCATATCCTCTGTGGCTGTTGGGGTCCCCTCAGAGGGTAACAAAAGCCACTCTGTTCAGTCTTTGAAGAGGGAACAGGGAAGGCCTCCCTGTTGTGTCAGAATACTGTGCCCATCCCTAGGGAAGCTGCTGCTGCCATTACTAACTTTTTTGGCCTCATTCTCCCTGTCAAAAGTGTATGTCTCTTCCTCCTCCTCAAATTTTCCATAGTGAGGAGTAGTCCTTTGGGTCTGGCTCAGGGTGTAATTCAGGCTATTACAGATCTTTCTTGTAAATTAGTTTCTGGTAAAATAAAGAGTGATACCTCCTTTTCATGAAGAGGTTCAAGATTCTGAATCTAAACAGGAAGATGAAGAGACATATACACATTTTTCTCCTCAGATTTCCAATTCAGACTCAGAGGAGAGCTAAGTTTCTGATGCTACCTGTGGAGGTTTCTCTTTCTGTGAAACTATTGTTAGACTTTGCCAGTGTTTTCAGTGGGAGAACACTGAGGTTTGTCAGTCCCTCAAAATGTACAGAAAGAATTTCCAAGAATCTATACACATTCCTCCTGCTTTGTCTGCTTTAGAGGATGTGTATGTGTTACTGCCTGCAATTTTCCTGTTAGTCAACCAGCTCATAGGTTCATAGGAGGTTACTAGGCTAGCAGCCCTAGAGCCTTTACAAGCCTAGCAATGTTAATCTCAAGAATACCCATTTGTTCTTTTTGGATATTTCACAGAAAGAATTTATGAACAGAATGAATCTGTGATCAAAACCAGCTACCCCTGTCCATGAGGGACATGGTTGCCACCCCAGGGGCGAATTTGTGGTCTCCCATTCAATATCTAGGTTGCATTTAAATAGAGTCAGTGAGAAGCTCTGTTTTATGTGAATAGGAAGTCTGTTCCGTAGAAGCGTCAGTCTCTGGGAGGTGTATCTGTCTCTCCAGCATGTTCTGTTAATGTCACAAGCTAGGCTGAGATCCCTAGAGCAAGTGACTCTTGTGCCATTTGACTTGTGAATGTGCAGCATTTTCATTAGAGCAGAGTTGGAGATTGCCCTATAGGCCAGGCATGTCACATGTCAGCACCCTATAAGATACAGAGTAAAATGACAGGGCTTTCAGTTTTATTTGGTTTGTTAGTTTTTGTGTTTGAGTTCATATCTTTATGGCCACTAAAGGTGATATGTTGACACCATCTTTATTTTCTCAAGCTAACTTGAATAATCTTACTAATCCAGTCCTTAACCTCACTCTCTTAATTCAGCAACTTACTGAGACGGTGGATGGCTTAACTCAGAAGGTCAACAGAGTGCCAATGAAACAAGTGCATTACTGAACCATCTAAGACCCTCAGTTGTAATTAATAATCCTAACGTGAATGGCCAACAACTTCACAATGTTGACCACTCAACTGTCGGTGTTCATCAGGAAGGAATTCACACAGCTTGCCTCCAGAGAGAGATCCACCTAACCAGATTAGAGTCTAAGGTTTGGATTTTTTTAATGAAATTGGTTTGAGTTTAAATGGCCCAAACAGTATGAGGCTTCTCCTTCATTCAAGTGAAGTACCAGTGCTTAAGGACTGGTTGAATAAAAGTTTGAATCTGATTTGGAGCTGGTTACAACTATTAATATTAGTAACAACTTAAAAATGTTTGATTATAAACTTCTCAAGTATAAAAAATGGCAACTCGAGATCTTATACTTAAAATAATGTGTTTGGAACAGCAAATACCTAAAGGGCTTTAGCAATAGTGTTATCCTACAGGTTTGGAAGCCAATTCATCCCTTCGTCTGGAATTGATTCATTTATTTGAGAAACAAGGGTGTGAATGTTTGGAGGTATTAATTAGACATAATGTTAAAATGTCTGAAATGTTGGCCATCGAGTTGGAAGCCTTGGATAATGCCATAAAACAAGACTTGGAATATGAAAGATACAAATTTGAACACATTCATATATATAATATTATTGATCAACACTTATATAAGCTAAGGGCTGTTAAATTAAGAAAAATGGAGAGGGACATAGCCAAGTATGAGAATGGAACAGCCTACTCCCACCATCCTCCTTCCCAGGTTTGGGGTAAAAAATTCCAGCAGCGGTTTAATAACACTCATAATTTCTTGGAGAATGATTTAATGTTAAAGTGTATGAACACTTCTGAACCCAGTGAGTCCAATCAACTAATGGACAACCAGGTAGATTATCCACCCACAAGACGTAGTGAGCAAATTAGAGGATGGCAGCAGGCTCAGAACCAGTCACAATCTGCATTGAACCAGGGGGTTAACAGTCAATCCAATCATTGGGATTTTTACATCCCTTCAAGGGAGAACCAGTGGAGCCACCAGGGTGGACCACAACGGAACCAACAGACCCAGAAGTACAACAACCAACGGATGTAATGGAGGAAGCAACCCGATCAGTAACAGGTTCTTTGGACAACGGTGCTAATAATTTTACATTAGTTATGAACAGTGAAGGTTATTTTAAGATTTATATATATTCTTTTACCTACATTGAGACCGAAACAGCAAAAGTCTTATCCAAGGGATTAACGTTTGTTCCATCGATTAGAGTGGACTTGGCTACAACTTTATTGAAATAAAAGTCTTTCTACAGAAGCTGAATTTGCAAATAATGATGGACAACAATTTTAGGGTAGAACATGACTTTAGGATTGCGAACACCTTCAACCCACCACTCCACCCATCCCTCCTTTTATTTGAGAAGATGTGTGAGATGGATAAGAGCAATGTTGGAGAATAGCTTGGTTCACAAAAACTGTTTTAATATGGACAGGGATGAATTTTCTGTTTTGAAATTTTTAAAAGACCAAAGCATCAGGGTGATGAAGCTGGCAAGCAGGGTGGGTTAGTCTTTACGTATATTTTCGATTATAAGGTAAGAATGTTAAAAACCTTGGAATCTGATAATTATGAACTTGTATCATTGAATCAAGTGAATGGTGCTTATAATTTAGTTAAATCACACCTTAATGACTTATTTATTGATCAACATATTGACCTTTGTATATATAATTATTTGAATATGGTTGCACCGCTGACTCCAGTTATTTTTGGAATTCGTAAAGTCCATAAGGACTTGAGTGATCCTCCCTTGCATCCCACTGTGGACGGTAAGAACTCTGTCACTTATTCATGTGCCACATTTGTTGATAGTAAATTGAAACAATTCCTAGAGGGGGAGAAACAGATTTGTAAGAATTCCTGGAGATTTTTTGGAATGTATTACTAAGTTGGATTATCACTCCAGTGATGTACTACTGACCGTTGATGTGAAGGATTAATACACTGCTATACCCCAGGAGATGGGGATTCAGTGGGTGACGGGCTTCTTATTACAGAAGTGTGTTGAGCAGGCTGATACACATTTATATGAAGAATTAGTAAACATTATTCTTTATTTATTTTGAAGGCAGCTACTACTTACAAAAAAGCAGTGTGGCGATAGAATCACCTTGTGGTGCTAGTTTTGCTAATGTAGTTATGGCTCATTGGGAACATGAATTTGTAATAAATAATCCAGCAACTAGGGATCGGATTTATATGTACACCCATTACTTGTATGATATTTTTATCATTTGGAGGGGTAGTACTGATAAGATTAATGAGTTTATTGATTACATTAAGAACACCACACATTTTTTTTAGAGTTCACGTACCAGTATGACTTGGAAAATATTTCTTATCTTGATGTATTATTTGACAAAGATAGGACCAATAGTAAATATATTTCCAGAATTTGTAGAAAAAAACACCTATTCTAATACTTTTTTGCACTTTTCCAATTTACACCCCTTCCATCAGAAGAGATCTGTGGTGAAAGGTCAGTTGGTACATACAGCAAGATTGAATTCTTTGGATAGTGATTTCTTAGATGTCACACACTTAGGGAAATGTTTTGGAAGCAGGCTTACCCTCTGGAATTATTAGATGAACTCATTAGGGAGGTGCATAACAAAAGATTGACAGGTTCTTTTAAACCTATTTTGAATGTTTTTAATGTTAACAAACATTTTGCTGAGTTGACTCCCCTTTGGATAATAAGATCGTTGGTGAGAACACCACTACCTCCTGTTTAGTGACAACAGAATCAGATACATGTTGGACTCGGGAATGCTCAGACAAATTCTGCATAAGAATTGGACTATTTTGGAGGAAGATGTTTATATTAGCAGCAAAATCTGTGATAGACCTAAGTTAATTTTTAGATGAGGGACTAATATTAAGAATATCCTAGAGAATGGAACAAAACTGAGAGTGAAGACTCCTGGGATGTTTGCTCTTGCCCCTATTGTAAGTATATAGAGATGGGTGATACTTTGAAATTAGGAGTAGGGTTTATAATATTAACAGTAGATATAATTGTAACTCAAAAAGACTTATATATTTATTTAAGTGCCAGGCATGCAAAAGTTTCTGTATAGGAAACACAGAATGCAAATTTAGGGAACAAGTTTATGAACATCAATATAATATTAGGAAACTTAACTCTCACAATGCCTTGGCTAAGCATGTCCTGTCGAATACAGGTCATGGGTTTAAGTATAAAGTAATTGACCAAGTTATTAAAGAAATAAGGGGTGGACCATGGACATTGTGTTTAGAAAGGAATTAGTTAATTTGACAACTGAGACTAAACGCATATAGTTTCCCAGGTTTGAATTACTACTGTTCAGTTAATTGTATATTGAAATTAAAAGCACTGTAAAGATAATTGCTTGTTTTAGAATTTATATTTAAATGTATATTCATATATTTATATGTATTTTATGTTTTTTTATCATCTGTTTTGAATTGATATGTACTTTTATTAGGTATTATTTAGGAAGGGTCGTTATGGTGATGTCACTGTTAGTCACATGGTATCTTTGGAGGAATATTTAAATGTGATTGTTTTATCTGGTATTTGTTTGATGAAGTTCATGAACTGTGATGAATGAAAGCACTTAATAAAATTGTCATAGTGGCTTTATGGTGGTTATGACAATTGTTGGTGTTTTTGTCCTTTTCACATGAGTATTGTAACTTTTTTGGTATTTTTTTAGATTTATTTGGTTATTACTTTTTTAGCCTATCCATGTAGGTCATGGCTTGAAGTCCCTGTATTTTCTTAGTGAGAAACCTCTGTCTCTCCATCTGCAGGTGTCTGGTGAGGTACATGCAAAAGCATGCATTATACTCTATTAGTAGTCTGATGAGGGTCAAGTACAGTTGAGTTATAACATCCCTTGACCTAAATGCTATGCCCTTGCTTATGAGGTGCACAATGTAGAAGGCTTTCCTTACCACTGTGGCAAATTGGTGGTCAAAGTTCAAATTGCTATCAACCTGTGTTCCCAAGTCTCGCACCACTGGGTTGGAACTCGGGGGGGGGGGGGGTGCTGTCAATATTATAATTTTTAGGGAATTCTGTTTTGCCAAAGGGAAATATAATACATCTTTTTCCATTTAATTTTAGACCATGGCTTTGACACCAGTCATTTATTTGTGTTACCCTTCTTGTAATTTGCTGACATCGTTGGGAGAACTCACAGATTGCTCCCAGTTTGCAATCATCAGTGAACTTGGTGAGCCAAAGGCCGTACACTTTGACCTGGACTTCTGAGAAATAGATGCCAAACAGTAAGGGTCCTAGCAGAGACCTTTGTGGTACTCCACTGGTGCCAGGTAAACTGGTGCAGGTGGAGTCACCAATTCTGACAGAGTGCGTTCTGTCAGTGAGCCAGTTGGCTACCCATCTAGTAATGTAAGGCTTATTCTCTATCTGGGAAAGTTTCTCAATGATGCCAGAGTGGGGAATTGTGTCAAAAGCTTTGGAAACGTTGAGTTAGGCAGTGTGCACTGTCTTACCTTTGTCTATGGCTTTGGTGACATTCTCAAAGAAGTTTACTAGATTTAATAAGCACGATATACCCTTAATGTAGCCAGACTTGGATGGGTCCAGCACTTGGAGGTTGCCTGTGCCTTTGTTGATAAGGTCCATGATAATTCTTTCCATGGCCTTGCAGATGAGGCTGGTTAGATTTATGGGTCTGTAGTTCCCAGGGTCAGTTGAAGGCCCCCCATTATGCAGGGGATTACTGTTGCTGTTCTCTATTCTTCAGGAAGATAACCAGTTTTCTAGCTATGGTTACAGAGAATGCCAAGTGTGTCTGCTAGGTCTTGTTTTAGATTGCTTAGCAAACAACCTGGGATATTATCTGTCCCAACTGAGGCCATAATTTTGACCTTGGTGAGTGCAGAGATGGCCTGTCCTTTAGAGATACTGGGCAGTGGGCTGGTGTTAGGTATGCTTTGGGATATGGTAGGTGGGGATGGGGGTGAAATTTGTGCTGAATCTGTCAGCTAGCAGGTTGGCGATATCTTGCGATGTAGTATGAGTCATCTCTTCTACAGCCAGTTCGGCACACAGCTGGGCATTCTGTTTTAGACTTTGGACATAGTTAAAGAATGCTTTATGATTATCCTTGGCTAGGGATGCGATTTTAGTTTCATAATTTACTTTAGAAGACTTTACAAGATTTCTGATTTTCTTATTTATGCTTAGGGTTGATATCCCTCTTGCTTTTGGATAATAGTTTCTTCTTCTTGTTATATAATCTGTTTATACTTGAAGTTGACCACAGTGGCTTATTTTTGCAGGAAGACTTGGTTTTGATTTGTTCAGGTACAGCACAGTACACACAGTCGCTTAAGTGTTCGTATAGGGCATTTGTGTACACTTCTGCATAGTGATCATTGATGTCTGCAATTATGGGTGGTATGATGCATTTTATACCATTGGTTAGTAGGCTGTAGTTAGCTTTAGTAAAGTTTTTTTATAATTTTTTTCCTGTGAGGGTATCCGTTCCAGTAGTTACTTCAAACGAGACTGATTTGTGGTCTGTCCTAAGCAAGGAGGGCATCACCCATGGGGAAGTACAGTGACCCCCCCCCATGTTGGTGAGTACTATATCCAGAACATTAGAGCCCCTAATGGGGGTGCAGACTATCTGTTCCATAGCATTTGTGTCAACAGTCTAGGAACCTCTGGGCGAGTTTGCTTTTGCTTGTGTATGTCCCCCAGTCTATGGAAGGATAGTTGATATCTCCCATGACTAAGGTGCTGGGCTGTATGGTGAGGAATTCCAGTAAATCAAGGTAGGTGGTGTGCTTATACTGGTTCATGGTGGGGTGGGGTCTGTAGCTAGCAATGATGTGGTAAGGTACTTTCTCAATAGTTAATTGCACATGGAGTAGTTCAAAAGAGTCATGCTGTTTGACCAGTCTCAAAGTGTATTTGGTTTTAATGAAGATGGCTATACCTCCACCTTTGGTTCCTTCCTGTTCATTTTGAGGTCTGAACGTGTGGAAGACATTATAGCCTTGCACTTTTGGGGTGCTATCAGCAGCCTTGAAACATGTCTTGATAACTGCACAGACATCATCATTGTCTAAGGTGCGGAGTGCTTCCAGAGATTGCAGTTTTTATTTAAACTCCTAGCATTAAGCAGCACGGCCCTGAGTTTCTCTTGATTAGAATTTGTTTCATTGGAAAATTTGTTGTTTTGACATTGCCTAAAAAAGGCACTATGGGGAAGGCAAGGGCCTTTGCCAGTATCCGAAAGCCTAGGGGAGATAGGTGCAGACCATCTCTAGCAAAGCAGCAAGGTCTGTCTACCATATCCTCCTAGGCTAACAGATCCTGGATCCCCATGGACTGACACCAGAAGCTGAGCCAGTTGCCGAAGTCAATCAATTTTTGCTTATATTGTGGTATCATCCTGTGTTAGGGTAGGATGCAGTTTAGGGCTACTGACTTACCGTGTGGGACACATAATCAGAGAGTTCTGTCATGTCTCTCTTCATATAGTCCAGAGAGTTACGTGTCAAGTCATTCAGTCCAACATGTACTATGACAGAGTCATAAAAATAAAATATACAGCAGCGTAGGAACTCCAAACTGCTAAAATAAAACAAATATTTCTACTAAAATGACTGTAAGCTGGAGGCCATTAATGTTGAATCAGTGACATAAGAAGCTTATTTAAAAGCACAGTCAGACAAGTTTCATAGCTAATTAAAACAATTATAAAAATCACATTAACAAATAAATAAATATCACTCATTTAAAACATAGATTGTAAAAAACTATAACTTTTGGGATAATAAAAACATTTTAAATTTATGTATTCATTTAACCCTGGACTTTTATCTGAAGCCAACCTTAATTGCCATTCGACTTCAGAACATTTTAATAATAGATTGTGATTCCCACTGAAATTGTTTAAATCAGCTTTATCCAAAACAAAAAACTGAAGCTTTCTGAAATCCTGACATGTTTCTGCATGATCTGCTAATGCATTATTACTGTCTTTGGTTTTATAGCTAGTACATGCTTATAAATCCTTTTTGCTAATTTCTTGATGGTTTTCCCAATCTAGTAACTTGAGCATCTTTCACAGGAAGCCAGATAAACAACACCGCTGGAGTAACAGTTAAATCTCTCCCTGGCTACTGTTGTTTTGTTGACTGAATACTTGAACAAATACTTAAAAACCTACAGTACTTACACTTCCCACACTTAAAAGTTCCACATTTATTTGTAACATTAAAATTTAAAGCCCTATTTCTCTATAAAATATTTTTAATGTTTGAAGATTTTTTTATAAGTTAATAACGGCTTACTTCCTATTGCATTTACTATCTCCTTGTTCCCTAGGAAAATTTTCCAATTATTTCTTAAAATATTTTTAATTATAGTCATGTCTGTAGAAATAGGTAATCGAAGTGCCCCATTAAATTGTATGTCTGGTGACCCTTCTGTGACACTGCCAGCCCAGCTATATGGAATTTTGTAAGTAATCATATGTCATTTGTGAATATTAATATGATTCATGCTTGTCTTACAAATGTAAGAGAACAGTATGTTATGTACTGAGCTTCATGAATGTAACCACAGTGTACTCTACTGGAAAAGAACAGAAATGTATATAAACTATATACCTGTGCAAATCTATGTTCTAATAGTAGAAGCTGGAACGTACAGAGTTAACTTGCAAAACTACAAGTAAATAAGTTGAAAAGTAAAGTGTTTTACGATTGTGTTATCTCAGTTTCAGTGCAGCAAGTAGACACACTGTCTAGAGCTAAACATTTTCCTATTGTCTTAAAACACAAATAATTACTAGGTTTCAAATATAAAAGTGTTTAATTATTTTACGACTTCCAGTTCTGAGCAAACATCTGAGAGATCTGTACTTCTAACACAGAGATGATAAAATTATGTTAGTTTCTATTAGCCTGGGAACTGAAGGCAGGTGAAAAAGAATGATGTCATCCAGGCTAATCCAGCAGTGATATTTGATATTAATTTAAGAACTCTCACAGAGAGGGAGACTGGGCATTTTGTATCTTGTCCTGGACCTAGAAGCATCCATCATCTGCATTTGCCTTTCTCTGTAAGTAAGTTGTTTAGTCCATATTATCTTTTAGATATAGATAGAAATATAGTAAAGATTAGTTTAGATGTTTTCTGTATTTAGTTGAGACTGTCCTGCAATGTTGTTTTAAAATATTTCCTTTGATTCTGAACTCTGGAGTTACTGTGTTGTTTGAGTATTGTCTTGTTCTTTTACTATTTATTATTAAATATATTTAAACCTTTTAATTGTAGCTGGTTTGTTTAGAGATATTCAAGCTCTTAGAGTACTTGCATATGTATATGGTGACACTGTATAGGCAACTCCAGTAGCCTTCCTGTTAGTCACACTTGCCAGTTGGATAATAGTAATATTACACAGTAGGATTGGGCATTGGGCGCCCTTTGTAAGGGCTTTAGAGTAGCTGATAAGTAGTGGTTGGTGGCAGTGACAACTACCTTATAGTCTTGGTAGAAGGGGGCATAGCTAGTAAACCTGTGCCAGCCTTCCCTAGGAGTGTCTGTGTGTTTGTATATAAATCAAATCTCAAAGTGTGTATGTGTGTGTCAGCTACTTGGGCAGGGACACGAAGCAGTGGTTGGACAGAGAGGGTGCTAGAGGTTTTGGCTTGACCACTCGGCTGAGATCTTAACCCTATAGTTGTGTCTGTGGGGAGTCTTATTGAGGATCTGGAGAAAGAGGTAGAAACCAACCCCAAACTGACAGTGATCTCTGTGTGCTCTTAAGGGAAATTGTACTTTACTGATTGTGTACTTGTCAACCTCTCATTGTGTATTTCCCTCACTGTTGACAATGGTTAGGACTGAGGCTTCTTGATTACTGGGCCAGTGCAGGGGCATTACACCTTCATTAACATCTGAAGTGCCTTGCAGAACCATTGCATTAATCAGAGAACTAGTTCTTAAAATAGGTTTTGCCTTGTTTTTGTCTAAGTAAGGTACCTTCTTTTATAACCTCTGACAGCAAGGCTAATTCATAACTCCTTTCTAGAAAATGAGTTTTAGCTGTTCTACTTCTTTTAGGAAAGTATCATCTTAATTTATCAGCCTACTAAGTCTTATAAATTGACATTTTTTAACTCCCTTTTTCATGTGAAATGGATGCTGACTTATTTTATATAAATACTTATTTACAAATGTTTCTTTTCTAAATATTTTGGCAGTCAGAGTACCAGTATTATCATCCAAAGTTAAAGTTATATCTAAAAAAGAATCTGTTTTCCTAAACCACTAATGGTGAACTTCAGAAATGATGCACTCATATTAACATAGTCAAAATAGTAAAAAAAGTAATATCTTGTTCCCTTCCAAATAAAGAACAGGTCATCAGTGAAATGTTTATAAAATAATATCTTGTTAAAAAACTGATGGGGTTTAATAAAACTCTGCTGCCACCAAGACATGACTAAATTAGCAAACATGGGAGCTACTCTGGCATGCCATTGCTACCCTTGTGTTTTGCTTGTAAAATTTCCTCTGGAACCTAAAAAAGTTGATGTTAAGTTGTCAATCTCGCCTTCATTCTTGCTGGATGGGTTCAGAGCTGACCCTCGGCTCTGACTCAGCCTATACTAAAGCTCGAGAGCTATTTATACCGGCTCAAGGTTACCCTATGTCCCACAATGCTAGGCGCTAACTACCCAGATGTCATTTGCCGCTTACACTCTTGTTAGGTCTGTCATGTGTTCAGTCCAAGAGTCCTGCAGGAACGCAGAAATAAGTTAATTTTGAGGGGCTTGTTAAAGCCTAAAGGTTCCCCAACCAAGTCATCATCGGGGAAGCCTTCTAAGCCATCTAAGCCATCGGCTCCGAGTTCAGAGCCTTCGACTGGTGGTGCTCTGACTGCTGTTACATCGGCTCTGGCTGGAGCTGATGTTTCCAAGACACAGTCTTCCTCATAGGCTCCGGCTGGAGTCGACGTTCCTCAAATTCAGGCTTCTACATCAGCTCGAGCCGGAGCCGATGATTCTAGGACTCAGTCGGCGCCAATAGTGGTGTCGGCGCCATCTGCTAGCCATAAATGGTCCAGGTTTCCGTGCTTGGAATCTGTTCACTCGGCTCCGTGGTCTCCCTTACTCTCGGAGCGGAGCCATCAAACCCATTCTTCCAGGTCTTCCAGGCTCTCGGACCATGTCCTCGAGAGGGTGGTTAGTAGACTTCTTAAGTCTCAGGCACTAGCCCAAATGCTTCATAGCCCTTCTCAACAGACAGTGGCTATTCCCACCCCATCTTCGATTCCTCCTCCAACTCTTCCTCTGAGGTCGGAGCTCGTGGGAGCCGTGGCCGTTAACACGTCGGAGCCGATACCTCACCTTTCGGCTCCGTCGTCGGCTCTGGTCTCTTCCATGGTCCCATCCTTGGAGGGATTCGGGCACATGGACTTCCTCATCGGCTCCGAGGGGGTGAGTGGCATCGGACCCTTGTCCGACCCTGTTCTCCCTCTCAGAGCTTTGGCGCTGGTAAGTTCGGCCCCGACATCGGCTTTGGAGCCATCCCTCTTGGTGCCGGGAGGGGTCCTTATCTCTTCGGAGTGGGGACCTTCTACTCTACCTGATAGGGGCGCCTTCAAAGTCATGAGAAGCGTGCTGGCCCCTGTGCCTGCTCCACGGTCGGCTCCCTCAGTTCCTCCCTCTGTAGTGCCTGCTGCGGTCTCTACCCACCCTCTCATTCCCGACCATAGAGATCCAACGCCTCAGGTTTCTCCATTGGGAATATCCTCCTCTTCCGAGGTTTCCCCTGATCCATCAGGGGAACCCCCTCGGAAGAGGAAATGTAAGAGGAAGCATGTGGACTCCCCTGAGTCCATTACATTGGATACCAACTTGGATGAGTTGGAAGGGTCCCCACGGTCCCCCTCTGAGGATGTCTCCTTTTCAGACATCCTTGAGATCCTGAAGCAGAGGGGGAACTGGTCTACCCTTAATCCTTCCGAGGATGAGTCGGTTTACCTAGAGGCATTTGGCTCTCGCCCTTCCACCTCCTGGGTGTCTCTGCCCTTTGACCCCTCATGGAAGTGGTAGCGCGGAAGGCGTGGATGGCCCCTGATATGATGGAACCTACCCCACGGAGGCCTTCCAAATTCATAACAGCCCCTTCGGACAAACAGTTTTTAGCCAAGGATGTCCCGGTTGACGCCATGGTGGTGGCTGCAGTCACTAAGAAGGAACTGGCTGATCCTTCAGTACCTATCCATCCTCCTAACAAGGAGTCTAGGACTATGGATAGGTACAGCAAGCGGATGTTTTCTTCAGTGACGTTTGTCATGCGGTCACTGAATTATCTGTGCCACTTCACCCGCCTTCAAAGAGACATGCTCAAAGAAGTGGGTGAAGTCTTACAGGATCCAACAGCTGCGAGGTCTCAGGACAAAATAAACTCCCAGCTGGCAACCCTGAATTCCATTGTCAACTCCTCCATGTGGCTTATTTCCTATGCGGCCGATGGGGCGAGTAGGGCTGCGGGCACAGGCATTGCCTTAAGGCGTCACACCTGGATGCGGCTTTGTAACTTTGCAGACCCCTTTAAGGCATCCTTCACTAACTCCCCCTTTGACGGTTCAGCTTTGTTTGGACCTCAGGTGAAGGATACTTTGACCTGATGCGAGCAAGAAGGCAAGACTCTCTCTGCCGTGGGAGTCCGTTTTTCCACCCTGTCTAGACCATACCCTAAGGGTCAGAAGGGTGGGAAGATGTGGTTCTGTAAACCACAAGAGGTCACGCCTGATGCAAGAGGTCAGTTCCCCTCTAGAGGCAGGGGGGGGGAACAATAACAGACGCTGCCCTAGGGGCAGAGGAGGTCCGCAAAATCAGGGTAGCAGAAAGTCTCTTTCTGACAAACCCTTCCAGCATCCCTGAGAAGCTGCCCGACTGTCCGCCTACGGAGGCAGTCGGGGGAAGGTTATCACTGTACCCAGAAGCCTGGCTTTTACTCATCCAAGACAAATGGGTACAGTTGATCATATCCGAGGGTTACAAAATTCCTTTTATCCACACCCCAACTCAGCCAAAAGGACCCCTTCCAGATGTTCCACCCAGTCTAAGGGAACAAGCAGTACTAGAAATATCAAAACTGCTAACAAAAAGAGCCATCCAGCCAGTCCCAGCAGACCAACAAGGATCCGGAATCTACTCCAAGTTCTTTTTGGTACCAAAAAAGACAGGGGACTGGTGACTGATATTGGATCTCAGCAGACTAAACAAGTCTGTAAGAAGAACGAAGTTCCAGATGGTCACGCTACAGCCCATTCTACCCTTTCTGGGTCAGGACGATTGTATGTGCTCAGTAGATGTTCAGGATGCGTACTACCACATCAGGATGCACAGGTGCTCCAGGAGGTTTCTCCGCTTCCGGCTGGGAGCCATTCACTATCAGTTCAGAGCCCTGCCCTTTGGTCTCACTACAGCCCCCCGAGTGTTCACCAAATGCATGGCAGCGGTTACGGCTCATCTGAGACATCAAGGATTCCAAGTGTTTCCATACCTAGATGACTGGCTCCTCACTGCCACCACCAGGCGTCAACTTCTCCTCTCCAGAGATTACACCATTCAAACTTGCAAAGGGCTAGGTATCTCCATAAATTTCGAAAAGTCTGCCTTGTCACCTTGTCAGTCTATTACCTTCATAGGCACCACCTTGGACACAGTCCGGCTTTCTGCAAAACTAACCGAGCAAAGACTTCTAGATATTCACAGGCATGTTCACATCCTTCTTCAGAACAACAAAATCCAAGCCAAGTTTGTCCTGAAGGTATTAGGTCTCATGGCGGCAGCCATTACTCTACTTCCCCTAGCTTGCTTTCATATGCGGATCCTTCAATGGATGCTTTTTTCCCAGTGGTCCTTTCAACAACTTCCAATGTCACACAATAGTTTAATAACCCTGTCTTGCAAGAAACACCTTTCTTGGTGGATGGTCTCCCCTCAAGTCCTTCAGGGCAGACCATTTGTTCCCTCTCCCCCGGTCGCCACGGTGACAACGGATGCCTCCCTGATCGGGTGGGGGGGGCATTTTCAGGGCAGGACGGTCCAGGGCACATGGCAACCTTTCGAGTGCCACCTGCACATAAATGTCTTGGAGATGAGAGCAGTACTTTTAGCATTGCAAGCCCTTCAGGACTCTCTTCCTATCGGGACTATTGCAGTTCAGGCGGACAATATGTCCATAGTGTGGTACATCAACAAGCAGGGCGGAACCAAGTCCTATCCCTTATGTTGAGAGGCTCTCAGACTTTGGCAGTGGGCGATCTCCTCTCAGCGGTTTCTGATAGCAATGCACATCCCCGGGAAGTCCAACATCATAGCGGACAGGTTAAGCAGAGCCATTCTCATGCCACACGAGTGGTCTCTCAAACAAGCAGTAGTGGAGAGAATTTTTCAGAGATGGGGTCGACCTTGCTGCGACCTTTTTGCAACACCTCAAAACAGCAAGTGCCACGAATTCTTCACTCTCTTCCCGGCCATCCCCCCAGATACGCTCTAGTCCACAATTGGCCCTGGGGACTTCTGTATGCCTTTCCCCCCTTTCCATTAATCACCCAATTGATTCAGAAATCTACTGCCGTGAGAGCCACCATGATCCTCATTGCTCCTTACTGGCCTCGTCAGATATGGTTTCCGTTCCTGCATCATTACCTCTTGGGGCAGCCCTGGCATCTGGACCCAGTGCCAGATCTCTTGACCCATCAGTCGGGACAGCTGCACCAGTCCCTCCAATCTCTCAACCTCACAGCTTGGTTGCTCCAATTCCAACCCTAGCCAGGCTTCCCCTTATTTCCCATTCTGTGCGTGACATACTTATAGCTTCCCTAAAGTCATCCACCAGGAGGATTTATAACAGCAAGTGGAAGCGTTCTTCTGGGCAGGAGCTAGAAATATAGATCCTTTTACTGCCCCTATCCAATCAGTCCTAGACTTCCTAGCCGAATTGTTTCACTCAGGGTCTTCTTCCTCCACCATCAGAGTACAGTTATCAGCTATTTCAAACTTTCATGCAGGCCTTTCGGACTCCAGTATCATGTCCCATAACCTTTGTAAAACCTTTCTTAAAGGTATATTTTTGCTTAAGCCCCCAATCAGGGACCCCCCACCGCAGTGGGACTTAAATTTGGTTCTAACCTCCTTGATTCTTCCCCCTTTTGAACCTGCAGCTTCCTGCTCCTTGAAATTGCTATCTTGGAAAACTCTTTTTCTGATCGCCATAACATCTGCGAGAAGAGTATCAGAACTTCAGGCCCTTTGCACTCGTCCACCTTATCTAGTTTTCCATAAAGACAGAGTGTCCCTCAGGACTAATCCATTCTTTTTACCCAAGGTCTCTTCTGAGGCAAATCTAAACCAGACTATCGATCTTCCAGTTTTCTTCCCCAACTACTCCAACAGAGTGGAATAAAAGCTGCATTTTCTGGACGTTCATCGTCAACTCCGTTACTATCTGGATAGAACCAAGCAAGCTAGGAAATCTGAGCAGCTCTTCCAATCTTATGCAGCAGGCAAGAAAGGCCTTCCAGTTTCCAAAGTAACCCTTTCTAGATGGCTGGCCTCTGTGATTACTTTCATCTATCAGCTCAGACGCCAAAAGCTACCGTCAAGGCCCAGGGCTCACTCAACTAGAGCATTAGCCACCTCAATAGCTTTTCAGGCTAGATTACCAACAGATTCCATTTGTGCGGCAGCCACTTGGGCCTCTCCTCATACCTTTATCTCTCATTACAAATTAGACATGGCCTCCCGAAGCCGGGCTAATTTTGGTTCCACCATTCTCAAGAATCTGTTCCGATGAGCCACCCAGGGTGAAGGTGCTAGGGACGCGGTCCCATCCAGCAAGAATGAAGGCGAGATTGACAACTTAACATTGAGAAGTTATGTACCTACCATAACGTTCCATGTTAGTTGTCTTCTTCTCGCCTTCTTTCTTGCATCCCACCCCCCATCCCCCTAGCCTGGACAGACCTAAGGATCCTTGGGGATCTTCTTCTTGCCTCAGTTTTGCCCCCTAGGCTATCCCTACTGGTAGCTATAGGTCTAGGTGACTTTCGAGTGAGGTTTCCTCTCCTCCTTTTGTTGGAGAGCAGAACTGCTATGGTTTCAGCTATCAAACAAGATCTGGGTAGTTAGCGCCTAGCATTGTGGGACATAGGGTAGCCTCGAGCCGGTATAAATAGCTCTCGAGCTTTAGTATAGGCCGAGTCGGAGCCGAGGGTCGGCTCCGAACCCATCCAGCAAGAAAGAAGGCGAGAAGAAGACAACTAACATGGAACGTTATGGTAGGTACATAACTTCTCATTTAAAACTATTTCCACTAGTGCACAAATAGTGTTAATGGACTCATCGGCAAACACAGTTAACTTTGTCAAATATTCATCTACAAATACGATTCCAGCAGCTTGGTGAATACAAGCATACAAAGGGTCCATGTCTACTGAAATGAAAAGACAAGCTTTGTCTATATATTCTATATCTCTTAACAATTCTAGTAAATGCCATAAATCCTTCAAATAAAATTCTGACTTTTGTACTACTGGGTTAAGAATATGATCTAAAACTACTGAAATAGGTTCTGTCTTATAAAAAGTGGCCTCTACTACTGGTCTGAATGGTGGGTTCTCTTTGTTTTAGTGAATTTTGGAAATACCAAATAATCTTGCCATTTTCGGTAGACCCACTTTTAAAAACGTATAAAGGTCATGATCTATATTGCATTGACTCAGTAGATCAAACAAATAGACATCAATTTTAGAAAATTCTTTTGTGATGTCATGTTCCAACACTTCTTCATAACAAGTATCATCTTCTAGAATTTGTTCGGTGGCTATAACATAATCAGTGGTATCCATAATCACTACTGCCCTAACTTTATTGACTTTCGTCATAATTATGTCCTTGTTCACAGACAACTGTTTCAAACCCTTCTTCTCATTAAAAGATAAATTATGAAACCTTGGTTTGAAACTTAAATTAGTTCTTAAATCGTTTTCACATACGTCATAAAAGACTTGTAGAGTACTGTGCATAGTGGGTTTATAAGTGCTTTTGACAGAAATGTATTTTTCTTTTTTATTATTATTAAAATGTGGAATATCTTTTAAAAATATTTCAAATTTAACTTACAATCATAAAGTTTAAGGTCCACTAATACTTTAGTTAAATTCGCTGTTTGTGTGGGAATAAAAGAAAATCCTTTAGACAAAACAGAAGCATGAGTAAAATCCAGTGTCAATTTATTTAAATTGACAATGTCCCTTGAATCAATTAACTCTTTTTCCTCCCTTTTCCTTTCCCCCTTCCTCAACCCCTTCCTTTGTTTGCCATTGTGGAGTCCTCATTTGTTTTTGGGGATTCAGGACAAAAGGGGATGGAAATAGAATTGGGAGTTGCTTGTTCATATTATTTGAAATCGAGGCTTGAATTGGTTCCCCCCCACGTTGTTGGACATTGTGTTCTCTATTGTTTCTATAAGTAACATTGGTCAGATTACTAAACTGTCTTTGATGGACTTTGTTCTGACCAAACTTCTTCCCTTTTAAGACATAAGCTGTTCCCAAACAATAAGCCTGAGCATCCCTATGCAATTTCTTGTGCTTTTTATTAATTATAGTAGAAACTAACCTACTAGTTTTGGCAGTAATGCCATAATATAGTGTGTTGAACTGTGAAAAATAAACATTCTTTGCACATTCGTTCAACACTCGAATATTATCTTCCAGTGTCTTAACTTTCTTCTGGTAGTCCTCCACTAGTAGTTTCACCATAGTGATCCCGTACTATTAAATAATTTTACCAGTTCCACATACAGTCTATCTCCTGGTTCTACACCTTCCGAAAAGTTAAAGATTCTTAGATCGAATAGAACATGTTTCATTTTGATGCATTCCTATAAGTAATGTATTTCATATTGCAAGGATTTTAACTTAAAAATACATTTTCTGACATAAATGCATCTCTTTTTCAAGTGTCAGGATCAATAACATAATTGCCTTCATTATTCAAGTCAGCAGCATTTGTTAAATGATGAAAAAGCCCTGTATTGGTGAATGGATTTACAGCACTGTGTGTTAAGTCACTGATATCTGTGCTCGTACCTGGTGCTGCAGCCGTAGGATTAACAGTTCTTTCCCAGCTAGGTAGACCTCCATGTAAGACATTGCCCTGTGAAGTGTTACAACTAACGTACTTCACTTGCGATCTAAAGGTGTTCACTATACAATTGTCAGTTATCACATTATCCAGTAAGTCACACACTCCAGATGCCGGTATTGCTGATGATGCAGCTACAGAATTATCTTCTCTATCCCTACAGGCTGACTCTCCATAAACCACCGTACCATGTAAAACATTGCAAGTTCCACTCCTTACTTCTGTTCTGGTTTTGCCCACTGTACAACTATCAGCTTTTACATTGTCTACAAAGCCGCTCACTTCAGATACTGCTAAAGTAATTTTGTTGTGTTAATAAAATTAGTTCTTCCAGGATTATATGGGTCGATAAAATCAAATTGATATCCTGAGATGATGTATCTTCAAGCAAGCCTGCCATTTCGCGAATGAAGTCAAACTGAAAAACACACAACAGCGTAAAAACTCAAAACTGATAAAAAGAAACAAACACTTCTGCTAAAATGACTGCAAGCTGGACACCATAAATGTTGGGTACTTTCGTCCTGTCTTTATTAGAACTTCATCAGAAACTAAAAATGAACACCTCATAATGAATTTCAAACCAGAGCTCTAAACCACATGAATGAATCAGCCAATCCACATTTAAAACCAATTTATGAATGACTGACTTAAAAAGCAAATTTAAAAGCACAGTCAGACAAGTTTCAGAACCGATGAAAACAATTTAAAAAATCTCATTAATAAATAAACAAATAAATATCAGTCATTTAAAACATAGATTATAAAAAAAACTATAACTTTTGGGCTAATAAAAAACATTTTAAATTTATGTATTCATTTAACCCTGGACTTTTATCTGAAGACAATCTTAATTGCCATTCGGCTTCACAACATTCCAATAACACATTGTGATTCCCAGTCAAATTGTTTAAATCAGTTTTATCCAAAACAAAAAACTGAAACTTTCTGAAATCCTGACATACTCGTGCATGCTTTGCTAATGCATTATTGCTGTCTTTGTTTTTTATACCTAGTACATGCTCAAAAATCCTTTTTGCTAAATTCCTGATGGTTTTCTCAACCTAGTAACTTGAGCATGTTTCACAGGAAACCAAATAAACACCACCACTGGTGTCAAAATTAAATATATCACTGGGTACTATTGTTGACTTGACTGCATGGGTGATTTGTCCAGTCTTAGCACCTAATAGGCAGCTGACTGTGACCTTCTCCTTGTCCAGTCTGGTGAAGACATCTATGTGTCACCTGTGACCAAGATATTTGATGTATTTTGCCTTAGGGACTTATTTGTTGAGACACAGGTGGTTGCGTTGATATATGTAGTACTTTCTTTTTCCTTAGTGGTGAGTGTGTGTCATGTGCATTTGGGAGTCTCTCTTCTTTTGGTAGGCTTTTAGTGAGTACCTGTGCATATGTGGGTTTATGTGTTGTGACTTATTTTGTGTGAGAAGTGATGTTTGCGTGAGAGGTGAAGTGTGTGTGCTGACAACCTGTTTGACGTCTAGTTTGTGTTTACATGAGAGAATTGACTCCCAATTCCACAGTGTATTTGCATCTCTCACATAGGGTGTTAATTTGCTTTAGGTGTAAATGGTTGTCAGTATACAAGAGGCAATTGCTTACATTGCCGCAAGATGCCCATATCAATCAAGCTGTCAGGAGAAATAATGGAAAACTGCCTTTCCATTGTGGCAGAATTTTTCTTTATGTGGTATTTGGGAAGGAAATTAGCTAGCTGGATTTAGTCACAGACAGCAAAAATGAAATTGTAATTCAATTAAATACAGTTAACAAAGTGGAGTGTTGGCTTAAAAGATACTTATTTCAGTGGATGCATTGTGTTTCACTGCAGATGCACTCCAGACCTCTGACTACTTCTTCTTCTTCTTCTTCTTCTTTCGGCTTTTCCTGCCGCCACATTGGATCATCTGTCTGCTCATGATTAGCAGTGGAGTTTTAAAGTGTCGAGTTGCCAGCCCGGCGCCCAACCTTCCACAGAAGGCACACACACGCACACACTCACACCTAGGGCCAATTTAGAGTGTTTAATCCACCTACTGCATGTCTTTGGGAGGAAACCGGAGCACCCGGAGGAAACCCACGCGACCACAGGGAGGACATGCAGACTCCACACAGAGCGTACCCCAGCCGAGAATCGAACCGGAGAACCTCTTGCTGTGAGGCGGCAATCCTAACCGCTGCACCACAATCCAGACCTCTGACTAAAGTTTCCAAACATTGAGCAGCTCCGGTAAACTGAGTGCAAGCCCGTACAAATGCGAGGCTTATATACAGGCAAATTTAAACAGTTTTAACACAACTACCAATGGGAAAGCCCCAAACTGAGTCTTTCTCCAGCAGTCCCCACTCGGATGGATCCTGAGCTACACACCTTTGCCACAATGGTGCAGGGAGGCCCTCTTAATCTAAGGTGGCTGGTTTAAGAGCACAGTGATACCAAACAGTCTTGATTCATTAGGTCTGAATCTAGCATATGCTATGTAAGGCAAGGAAACATCATTTCTAGATGAGAACAAGTAAGGGAGAGTCACTTAAAGGTCAAAGTGAGAGTGTTTAGTAGTAGTGTTTAGTAGTATACTATTAGATGACCTGCAGTGGTACCACCCTCTGCACAAACTGGCAGCTCCTCAAGCAGCTGTGAACAGTGGGAGATTATTGAGAGCTTTTCCTATAGAGGATTTTAAACTGGAGAGGTTTGCTTATATGCAGGCATGGGGAACTGCGTTTGTTTATCACTTTTACACCTGCAGGATGAAAGACTTTTCTGAAGTTAAACCCTCAGGCCAATCAGATGCAAACACAATAAGCTACTGACCAGTAGTTCCCAGTTTGGCTGTGTTGAAGTAAGCTCTCTGCTCCCACCAGAGTGCAAAAGAACCCTCCCAATGTAAAACAAACTGGCTTTGAGCTCAAGTGCAGTAACAAGTATGCTTTAGAACAGAAGCATGAATTCCTGAAGTAACAGGAATCCTTGGAAATAAGTTCACTAATCCTGAGAAATGTTCACAACACACAAAAACTTTGCAAATCATACAAATATTTTGGCAGACTCAGAACAGCTTTTGCAGAATACTGTTAAAACAACCTAAGAGGAGTACAGTAACAAACAGATGGAGTTTCATTAACAGGTGCAGGCTGAAAACTGTGATAAATTAAACCAAATAAATAAATGCAGCACAGAAGTGTTAACATATTACTAATGCAGTCAGAGGAAGTGCAAAAAAAAATACTTATATTAGCTTATACTTATATACTCCTATTAACTTATATTAGCTAACCCTAAAACAGCAGATAGGATATATAAAGTTCTCCAGTATTTTAAGTGTTTATACACTATTCTCAAACCTGACCCAACATCTATAGCTTAAGTTGCTCCCACTGCTGCTAAACACCTTAATTCCAATCCCACTCTTTGTGATAAGATTGGAAAGTTATTGATAAGTATGGGAAAAAGTGTATACTTCTGCAACTTTCATTTTCAGAATTTTGATTTGTCAGGCTCATATGTTAAATTTGTTTTAACTTATTGTGAAAGTATGATGAATTTTATATCTCCAGTTTCTTCTTATGAGGAAAAAATATGCATTAAATTATTTAGTTTCCTCTATTGCCCAGGTCACTATCCGTTGTTTACAGTGTGTGTATGACTCTGATACTTCTTGCAGGTCTGCGGCCATTGGTACTGTTTTGAGGAGGTTTATGTGGCCACATTCTCAAAACCTCCCAGATGATACTAAAATGAGATTTTAAAGTTCCCATCAGAAAGAGGTTTAGTTTTGGGCCCCTGTACTGCAGAGGTGATCAAAAAATGTGATGAAAGGGGTAATCTGATCCAGAGAATCTCTAAGACTTTGCAGCCCTCCTTTTCCAAACTTTCTATGGGCTTCTGTAACTCTTCATAAAATTATGGCAAAAAGCAGACTAAACAGTCTCCACATAATGCAGGTAAACAGATGTTTGAGAAGAAATGGCAAGAGGTTCCAAACAGAAGCCTATAATCTCCCGAAACCAACAAGTCAGAATGACTGTTCAAGAGACCTGGTCTGTATTTTTCTTCCAGAAATACTGAATCTCGATTTTTCTTTTCAGAAACAGATAGTCTTAGAGAAATGGTTTCTGAAAAATCATTTGTCAAGGTTTCAGATGGCAGTGGGAGGACATTCCAAATTTCCAAGGGTTAGTCCTCATCCTCCAGATCAGACTTTTTTGTTTCCATCAGTTTTTTATCCCGTGCTGTCCCAAGGCAGGATAGAACCTGTTCCTTCTTCCCAGGTGGGAAAAGGTTTTTATTTAAGGATGTTTCTAATGCCAACGAATGCTTGGAGACTAGTTATGGATCCTTCTGTCCTATGCTTGTTTGGAATAGTGCCCAAATTCAAAACGATGTTACTTCACAACGTTACTTCTTCTTTCTCATTCAAATTTCCTGGTAAAACTATAGACTTAAAAATGCTTATCATCACATTCCCTATTCATCTAGACTTCAGGTGTATTTTAAGGTTTTGTGTGTCTGCATCTCATTATCAGTTCCCTGCTTTACCGTTTGGACTGCCATTAACTGGGAAAACTACTCATGTCCCAACACCTTTGCGCAACGGTTCTTGGAATTCATAAATTCCAACGCCCTGGATCAACTAATCCATAGTCCCACCAGGGGCTCCAATATCCTAGACCTGGTCATTACCAGTATGGGAAATCAATGCTCCATACCTATGGTCACCCCCTCGTTAGTCAGGTCTGACCATAAGCTAATCACCCTTAACATCCACATCCCAACCCCACCCCCCAGTAAAGAAACCACCATAAAAAACTTCTCCAAAGCCAACTTCATGCTACTCAAGTCAGAAGTGACAAACTTCATGACACCCATGCAGATGGGAACTGAAAGTTCAACTGCTGAATCCTACACTAAGGCACTGTACGAGCACATCCACTCATGCATGAATCGTGCCATCCCAAATAGAACCAAAATGCTCTCATCCAAAAAAGGAAGCCAATTTGTTGTCCCTTGTCATAAACAAACTTTACAACAAAAGGAAGAAACTTTTGCAGAAAAGAGGAAAATCCCAGGATGCAAAAAACTCCCTTACTAGCCTCAGTAAGAAACTGAGATGCCTCATAAAATCCTCCAAAGCTAGTTACGAAAATAAAATTGCCAAAGATTCCAAAGACAACCACAAAGCATTCTATAACTATCAAAACGAAACAAAGAAATGAGTTCAACAAAACACAGAAGCCGAAGTAGAATCCACAGGTAGCTTTACTGCAAACTTGTTAGCGCTTTCGTGTAGTAATATACAAACACTTCTTCAGACAAGTTGTAACAATTACACCCACGGTATAAATATACATCACTATTAACACATTTATTTAATTAATTAAAATAAATCAGTTGAATCAATTATTCAATTACTTATTTTCTGCCCTAGTTTAAAACCAATACCATATTCCAAATGCAATTTTAAAAACAAATATTGTAAATAAAATAATTTATTAAATTAAAAACCTAAGTCAATTTAAATTCATTAATACTTGAATATATGCTTTAGTCGCTGAAAATTATATTTACATTTTCTAACCACTGCAAGCTCGAAACATTTTAATTACCTTATATTTAATATTTATATTAATAAATATTGTCCCAACCAACATATACTACTTATATAAAATTATTATTTATTAAAAATCAGTTATTTACTAAAAATGTATTATCTTATAAGGGCTTTTTGCTTTAATAAACATTTAATTGAATTATGTCCAATGCCCTTGCAAAACACATTTCAGAAAATAGTAATCATAGTTTCTTGTTTAATGTGGTGCAGAAAATAAGAATAAATCCCAGGGGTGGACCATGGCATTTAAAATTAGAAGAATGTGAGTTGCTGTGGCAACTAAAAACAAATGCATACATCCATCCCGGGATTAATGAAACATGTTCAATTAAATGTTTATTAAAGCAAAAAGGCCTTATAAGATAATAGATTTTTAGTAAATAACTGATTTTTAATAAATAATAATTTTATATAAGTGGTATATGTTGGTTGGGACAATATTTATTAATATAAATATTAAATATAAGGTAATTAAAATGTTTCGAGCTTGCAGTGGTTAGAAAATGTAAATATAATTTTCAGCGACTAAAGCATATATTCAAGTATTAATGAATTTAAATTGACTTAGGTTTTTAATTTAATAAATTATTTTATTTACAATATTTGTTTTTAAAATTGCATTTGGAATATGGTATTGGTTTTAAACTAGGGCAGATAATAAGTAATTGAATAATTGATTCAACTGATTTATTTTAATTAATTAAATAAATGTGTTAATAGTGATGCATATTTATACTGTGGGTGTAATTGTTACAACTTGTCTGAAGAAGTGTTTGTATATTACTACACGAAAGCGCTAACAAGTTTGCAGTAAAGCTACCTGTGGATTCTACTTCGGCTTCTGTGTTTTGTTGAACTCAATTCTTTGTTTCGTTTTGTTGGTTTTAACTTTCCAAGTTAATTTTAGTTTTCATTCTATAACTATGTCAAGAATCTAAATGGCAATGCTCAGATCTGCTCTGAGCTAAAACAGAATGGCATTAAATATACTGATCTGAAGGATATTGCCAATATCCTGGCAGATCGATTCAGTGCCAACTTCACCCCCCTCTCACCCCTAAATGGCCCATCTCAATACCGGAAGATTGCCAAATTCCAGTAATAACGGCCACACAGGTACAAAACGCACTCTCTAAAGCCAAGAATACAGCATCCATGGGACCAGATGACATCCCGGGCTGTGTACTACATGAACTACAATATGAACTGGCACCTCACCTAAGTGTCATGTTTAATCATAGCCTCACCTCAGGTTTCGTGCCCACTGAGTGGTGCAGAGCTACAGTTATCCCAATCCACAAGGGGATCCACCTTGGATCCCGGAAACTACCGTCCCATCAGTCTGACAAGTCTTATCTGCAAGGCCATGGAGCGTATTATCATGGAACTTATAAACAAAGACATTGGCAACCTTCAAACACTGGACCCCACCCAGTTTGGGTTTGTGAAGGGCCGATCTTGTCTCCTGAACCTGATTGACTTCTTTGAATCAGTCTCCAGAGCCATGGACAAGGGTAAGGTGGTCCACACAGCCTATCTAGACCTTGCCAAGGCCTTTGACACCATCCACCACTCTGGAATCATAGATAAACTTACTAAGTTGGGCATTAATCCCTATGTCACCCAATGGGTTGCTAAATGGCTTACTGATAGAACCCACAGTGTAAAAGTAGCCGACTCCAAATCCAGCTCCAGACAAGTGACAAGTGGAGTACCTCAGGGTTCAGTTCTGGGGCCGCTCTTGTTTGGCATCTACTTCTCTGAAGTACAGGTCAACACTAAGGGACTCTGGCTAACAAAGTTTGCAGATGACTGCAAACTGGGAGCCATTATTGAATCCCCAAATGATGTGGATACTCTACAAAAGGGCCTCACAGAAACAGATGCTTGGTGCCAGAGCCATGGGCTCAAGCTCAATGCCAAGAAATGTATTGTTATCCCCTTTGGGAAAAAACATGTATCCATGAATTACCATATAGGTGGCAGTACACTAAACACAGAAAGTGTGATAAGAGACTTAGGGACACAGGTGGACAGTGGTCTCACCTTCGATAACCACATCGCCACAACAGTCAGGAAATCCTTCTATGTGGCACACCTCATCACCAAGGGCTTTTCATCCAGAAAAAGGAGGTCATTGTCCCACTGTACTCATCCCTCATTAGACCCATTATAGAATACAACGCCCCATTTGGTATGTACCTCTCAAGACATCTGCAACAACTGGAAAGGCCTCAGAAATACCTCACTAAAAGAATCACAGACCTAAAGCAGATGCCCTATGCTGACCGCCTTAAAAACTCCAGCTATACTCTGTCGCATATCGTCTACTCAGAGGCGATCTCTGCTTAACATACAAGGCCATGTCAAACCCAGAGCTGTTGGACATGCTACACTTAAAGAAATCCCAATCCCTCAGAGCTACACGCTCCAGGGATCTAAACCTTGTCATCACAATAAACAAAACATGCTGGAGGGATAGGTTCCTGACCCAGAGACTCCCCAGACACTGGAATAGATTGCCCATACATGTCAAGCAGAGTGCCTCTTTGGACCTCTTCAAGAGGAACCTTGACGATTGGATGGGAGAAAGGAAATTCACCCCAGGGATCACGTCAGTCGCCCTGCTAGACAGGGGTCCAGGAAAGTAAATTAATGTGGGAAGAAATAGCCAGGGAATTGTTATGGCTAGGCTTGTACAGGCCCTAGGGCTGATAGCCTAGTACCAACCTATGAACCTATGAACCTATGAACCTATGAACTGCACCAGGAGTGTTCACAGAGTGTCTAGCTTAAGTTATAGCTCATTACAGGGTACAGGGTTTCCACATTTTCCATATTTAGAGACCTTTCTTATCTTTGCAGGCTCATTGTCAAAGTATCTCTTCAGTGAGAGAGCTCTTAAACAAGCTGGGATTCCAACAGAACATTCAACATTCTTTCTTGCCTCCTTCACCTAGGATTTTGTTGCTGGGATGTCAACTAGATACCTCAATTCAAAGAACTTCTCTTCCACAACAAAAATTAGATGTGGTATAAACAAGAGGGAACTAGTTCATACCCCCCCCCCCCTTTGCTGACTAGCCATGTTAGATTGGGATATAGCTTCACTTCACAATCTCACTCTACAGTCATCCTACATTCTGTCAGAGCAAATGTTCTTGGCAGACAAGCCGAGCAGGACCAGGACAGACCATCAGAAGTGGAAATTAGATCAGGGGGTCTTGCAAGATTTGATCCGTCTGTGAGGATTTCATAGGTTCATAGGTAGGTACTAGGCTATCGGCCCTAGGGCCTATACAAGCCTAGCCAAAACGGTACCCTGGCTTTTGCCACCCAAGAAATTTTTTTCCTGTGCCCCTGTTGAGCAGAGCTACAGAGGTGATCCCCGGGGTGAATTTCCCATTTCCCATCCAATCATCAAGATTTTTCTTGAAGAGTATTAATGAGGAGCTTTGTTTGATATAGATAGGTAGTTTGTTCCAGAGTATGGGAAGTCTCTGGGACAGGAATCTATCCCTACAGCATGTTCTGTTTATTGTGGTGACAAAATTTAGGTCCCTAGAGTGTGTGGCTTGGAGGGATTGGGATTTCTTTAAGTGGAATATGTCCAACAGCTCTGGGTTTGACATAGCTTTGTATGTTAGGCAGAGCACACCTCTGAGTAGGCGATATGCGACAGAGTAAAGGTGGAGTTTTTTGAGACAGTCTGCATAGGGCATCTGTTTGAGGCCGGTAATCTTCTTTGTGAGGTATCTCTGCGGCCTTTCCAGTTGTTGTAGATGTCTTGTGAGGTACATGCCAAAAGGGGCACTGTATTCTATAATGGGTCTAATGAGTGATGAGTAGAGAGGAACAATGACCTCTTTTTTCCTGGATGAGAAACCTTTTGTGATGAGGTGTGCCACGTAGAAGGATTTCCTGACTACTGTGGCGATGTGATTATCAAAGGAGAGACTACTGTCCACCTGTGTTCCAAGGTCTCTTATCACACTTTTGGTGTTAAGCAGACTACCACCTATGTGGTAGCTCATGGGTACAGAGTTTTTACCAAAGGGGATGACAATGCACTTTTTGGCATTGAGCTTGAGGCCATGGCTTTGACACTAGGCATCTGTCTCAGTGAGGCCCTTTTGTAGTTTAGTGAGTTTATCTATAATTCCAGAGTGGGGGATGGTGTCAAAAGCCTTGGCGAGATCTAGATAGGATGTGTGAACCACCTTACCCTCGTCTACGGCTTTGGTGACTGCTTCAAAGAAGTCCATCAGGTTTAGGAGACATGATCTGCCTTTTACAAACCTAAACTGGGTGGGGTGCAGAGTTTGGAGATTACCAATGTCTTTGTTTATAAGTTCCATGATGATACATTCCATGGCCTTGCAGACCAGGCTCATTAGGCAAATGGGGCAGTAGTTCCCGGGGTCTATGGTGGCTCCCCCTTTGTGGATGGGATAACCATCGCTGTGCGCCACTCGGTGGGCACAAAGCCTGAGGTGAGGCTATGATTGAACATGGTGCTTAGGCAGGGTGCCAGTTTATTCTGTAGTTCATGTAGAACGCAACCTGGGATGTTGTCAGGTCCCATGGATGCTGTGTTCTTGGCTTTGGAGAGTGTGGTTTTTACATGTACAGCTGTGATTACAGGAACTTTGCATTCTTCCGGTACAGAGATAGGCCCTTTAGGGGGTGAGAGGGAGGTAAAGTTTGCACTGAACCTATCTGCCAGGATGTTGGCAATATCAGTTGGTTCTGTATATTTAGTGCCATTGTGCTGTAAATCAGAGCAGATCTGAGTGTTGCCACTGAGATTCTTGACATAGCTATAGAACGCTTTGTGGTTGTCTTTAGAATCAGTGGTGATTTTGTTTTCATAACTAGCTTTGGAGGATTTTATGAGGGATCCCAGCTTTTTAGAGAGGCTGACCAGGGAGTACCTCCAATCATGGGATTTTATTCTTTTTTGCAACAGTTTCTTTCTTGTGTTGTAGAGTTTGTTTATGGCAGGGGACCACCAGATTGGCTTCCTTTTTTTGGAGGACAGCATCTTGGTTCTGTTAGGGATAGCATGATCCATGCACTCGTGTAAGTGCTTATAAAGTGCATTTGTGTAGGATTCAGCAGTCGTACCTGTATTGTGTGTCTGCATGGGTGTCTTGAAGTTTGCCACTTCTGTCTTAAGAAGCATGAAGTTGGCTTTGGAGTAATTTTTTATGGTGATTTCCCTAATGGGGGGTGGGGGCAGGATGTGGATATCTAGGCTGATTAGCTTGTGGTCGGATCTGACCGAGGAATTGACCTCTGGTGTGGAACACCGGTCGCCCATGTTGGTAATTGCCAGGTCTAGGATATTGCTGCCCCTGGTAAGGGTGCGGTTCAGTTGATCCAAGCAATGGAATTTATGAATTCCAGAAAACGTTGAGCAAAAGAGTTGATACATGAGTAGTTTTCCCAGTTACTGGTGGGGTAGTTGAAATCGCCCATTATTAGGGTGTTGGGTTGTACCCTAATATTTTCCAGTGTATCGAGTGCATCAAGAAATGAGGAGTGGGAATCCTGGGGCATGGTGGGGGATCTGTAGCAAGTTACAATTTGGATTGCGGTCTTGCCCAGAGTTAGTTGCACTTGGATAATCTGGGATGCATTATGCTGAGCAACTAGACTGGAGGTGTGGATATCCTTAATGAATATGGACACGCCTCTGCCTTTAGTGTTTCGGTCCAGGTTAGGTGGCCGAAAGGTGTGGTATGAATTATAGCCTGGTAATGCAGGGGTGCTCTCTGGAGCCTAGAACCAGGTCTCTATCACTGCACAGATGTCAATGTTCTCCATTTTAAGGAGTGCCTCGAGTGAATGCATTTTGAAGTTTAGACTTCTAGCATTGAGTAGCATTACCCCCTCAGATTTTGCTTGCTTGTACCTGTTACGATGGCGAATTTGTTATTTGAACTGACTAGTCATGTTAAATTGGGATAGACCTCTTTGCCTCCTGTCTGAACAATCAACAGGGAAAATTCTTTTCCAAGACTCCATGCAAGGAGGCCTGGAAGACAGATGCCTTTTCTTATCCATGGTCAGAAATGTTTCTGTTTGCTTTTCTACCCTTTCTGCTAATATCCAGGGTACTTCTGAAGATTCAGAAGGAATTCCCCAAGATCATTATGTAAAGATTCAAACCCAGCCAGTGGGGATGCACAAACCAGTGCATTTCTTTATGCTGGTCCCAAGCCCAGATAAATGTGGAAGGTTACGTCAGGAGGGGCATCCATTGTAAAACTTTTGCCAAATGACATATGCAGACAACTATACAGATTTCCATTCTGGATCAGTCGAGGCCCAGGTTAACAATGACTGCTACCAGTACTGTTAGCCAACAGGGTGCTGGTGGAAACTGGGCTACTGTTGGCCGAAGGAGGAGAAGAGAGAGAAGGCATGCCCAAAGGCAGGAATATTAGAGGAAGGTTAGGAGTGTGGTAGTGAGGGTAGGAACTTTGAATTTTGGCAGTATGACTGGTATAGGGAAAGAGGTAGCTGATTTGAGGAAGAGGTTGATATTCTGTGCATGCAAGAGACCAGATGGAAGCGGAGTAAGGCCAGATGTATCGAAGGTGGGTTCAAATTGTTCTATCATGGTGTGGATGGGAGTAGAAATGGGGTAGGGGTTATCCTGAAGGAACAGTATGCCAAGAGTGTTTTGGAGGTGAAAAGAGTGTCGGATAGAGTGATGTTTATGAAGCTGAAATTGATGGTGCAATGATGAATTTTGTTAGTGCATATTCTCTGCAAGTTGAGTGTGTGATGGATGAGAAAGAAATATTTTGGAGTGAGTTGGATGAAGTGGTGGTGAGTGTACCCAAGGGTGAGAGACTGGTGATTGGAACGGATTTCAATGAGTATGTTGGTGAAGGGAAAAGAGGGGATGAGGAAGTGATGGGTAGGTATGGTGTTAAACAAAGGAATGCAGAAGGTCAGATGGTAGTGGATTTTGCCAAAAGGATGGACATGGCTGTGGTGAATACATATTTTAAGAAGAGGGAGGAGCATAGGGTGACATACAAGAGTGGAGGAAGATGTACGCAAGTTGATTATATCCTGTGCAGGAGAGCCAGTCTGAAAGAGATTGGAGAATGTAAAGTGGTGGACAGGGGAAAGTGTAGTTAGGCAGCATAGAATGGTGGTCTGTAGGATAACATTGGTGATCAAGAAGAGGAGGAGGAGAAGTGTGAGTGCCGAGGATCAAATGGTGGAAGTTGAGAAACGGTGTTTGTGAGGTGGAGTTCAGGGAAAAGGTAAGAGAGGCACTGGGTGGCAGTGAAGAGTTACTGAATAGCTGGGTAACTACAGCAGAGCTGGTAAGGGAGACAGCTAGAGAGGTGCTTGGTGTGACATCTGGACAGAGGAAGGAGGACAAGGAGATCTGGTGGTGGAAAGAGGAAGTACAGGAGAGTATACAGAGAAGGAAGTTGGCGAAGAAGAAGTGGGACCATCAGAGAGATGAAGAAAGTAGACAGGAGTATAAGGAGATGAAGTGCATGGCAAAGAGAGAGGTGGCAAAGGCTAAGGATAAGGAATATGGCGAGTTGTATAAAAGGTTGGACACTAAGGAGGGAGAAAAGAACCTGTACCAATTGGCTAGAAAGAGGGACCAAGCTGGGAAAGATGTGCAGCAGGTAAGGGTGATAAAGGATAGTGAGGGAAACGTACTCACAAGCGAGGAGAGTGTGTTGAGTAGATGGAAAGAGTACTTTGTGGAGCTGATGAGAGAGAAGCTTGGATGAAGTGGGGATAGTAAATCAGGAAGTGCAACGGATTATGGAGGAGGAAGTTAGGACAACTATGAAGAGGATAAAGAATGGAAAGGCTGCTGGTCCAGATGGCATACCTGTGAAAGCATGGAGCTGTTTAGGAGAAATGGCAGTGGAGTTTTTAACCAGATCGTTTAATGAAATCTTAGAAAGTGAGAGGATGCGTGAGGAGCGGAAAAAAAGTGGTTTGGTACTGATTTTTAAGAATAAGGGTGATGTGCAGAGGTGTGGTAAATACCGAGGGATAAAATTAATCAGTCACTGCATGACGTTATGGGAAAGAGTAGTGGAAGCTAGGTTAAGAAGGGAGGTGATGATTAATGATCAGCAGTATGGTTTCATGCCGGAAAAGAGCCCTACACATGTGATGTTTGCTCTGAGAGTGTTGATGGAGAAGTATAGGTCAGAAGGAGTTGCATTATGTCTTTGTGCACTTAGAGAAAGCATATGACAGGGTGCCTAGAGAGGAGTTGTGGTATCGTATGAGGAAGTCGGGAGTGGCAGAGGATATGTACAAGGGTAGTGTGACAGTAGTGAGGTCTGCAGTGGGAGTGACAGATGCATTTAATGTGGAGGTGGAAATTACACTGAGGATCAGCTCTGAGCCCTTTCTTATTTGCAGTGGTGATGGACAGGTTGACAGACAAGATCAGACAGGAGTCCTCGTGGACTATGATGTTTGCAGATAACACTGTGATCTGTAGTGAGAGTAGGGAACAGGTTGAGGGGACCCTGGAGAGGTGTAGATATGCTCTACAGAGGAGAGGAATGAAGGTCAGCAGGACTAGACAAAATATATATGTGTGTGAATGAGAGAGAGGATAGAGGAATGATGAAGATGCAGGGAGTAGAGTTGGCAAAGGTGGATGAGTTTAAATACTTGGAATCAACAGTTCAGAGTAATGGTGAGTGTGAAGAAGAGAGTACAGGCAGGGTGGAGTGGGTGGAGAAGAGTGTCAGGGGTGATTTGTAACAGACGGGTACCAGTAATAGTGAAAGGGAAGGTCTACAAGAGGGTAGTGAGACCAGCTATGTTACATGGGTTGGAGACAGTAGCAGTGACAAAAAGGCAGGAGTAGGTGCTAGACGTGGCAGAGTTAAATATGTTAAGATTTGCACTGGCTGTGACAAGGATGAACAATATTAGGAATCAGTATATTAGAGGGTCAGCTCAGGTTGCATGGTCTGGAGACAAAGTCAGAGAAGCGAGATTGCATTGTTTTGGACATATGCTGAGGAGAGATACTGGGTATACTGGAAAAAGGATTCTAAGGATGCAGCTGCCGGGTAAGAGGATCAGAAGAAGGCCTAAGATAAGGTTTATGGATGTGGTGAGAGAGAGGACATGCAGGTAATGGATGTGACAGAGCAAGATACTGAGGACAGGAAGAAATGAAAATAGATGATCCGCTGTGGCAACCCCAGCCAGAAAAAAAAGATTATGTAAAGGTCCAGAAGGAATTCCACAAGATCATTATAGTGACTCCCCTCTCATCCAGGTAAACGTGGTTCTTCCTTGTTTTGGAAGTGGTCAAGCCAATTACCACAAGCTCCCTCACAAACTGGATCTACTCTCACAAGAACAGGGGTATTTGATACAACCCATTATCAGTCAATTTCAATTGACTGCTGGGATAATAGGGTCTTAATTCCTTTTAGTCACCTGTTTACTGAAGATGTACAGCTGGTACTAATGGAGGCAAGAAAGCCTGCTACTAGAAAATCATATATAAACAAATTGAAAAGGTTTTTGTAGATGGTGCCAACAAAATAACCAGCCCTAATTTAGGACTAGTTGTTCTCTGGTTTTACAATATTTGTGAGCGGCTATTCTATGGCCTTGCTTATTTCTCTATCAAGGTTCATTTATTGGCCACTTCAGCATGGCTGCTCGTGGATCCTCCTCTTTCAACTAAGTCTCATGTCTAAATGTTTTTGGAAGGGATTTTGCATAAGAGGCCTACAAGAAAATCAATGGTCCCTTCTTGGGATCTTTATTTTGTATTAGAAAAGCTTACACTTGCTCCATTTGCAGCAACTAACCTGGCTGAATTGATATTTTTAACATGGAAAACAGTTTTACTGATTGCTCTGACCTCTGCAAGAAGGTTATCTGAGTTCATAGGTTCATAGATTAGTACTAAGCTAACTGCCCTTGCTAGCCATTTTAAGCCTAGCCAATTATCCCTTGTGAGACTCAAACCCTGCACCTTGTGTTTGTAAGGCAAACACCTTAACCTTTATGCCATCCTCCCAACCCATTTTTGCAAGTGCTTATATATAGGATAGCGCAGTGATGCAGCTGTAGTGTTGTCACCTTACAGCAAGAGGTTCTCTGGTTTGATTCTTGGCTGGAGTGTCCTCCCTGCATTCATCTGGGTTCCATCCGGATGATCCAGTTTCACTCCCACATTACAAAGACATGCATCTGGAGCATTTCTCCCTGGGGCTCCGCTGAAAATTGGCTTTGTTCCAAGTTGGACTTTCCCAGTAAACAAATGTTAAATAAATAGTGAATCAATCTTATCTCATTTTCCACAGGGACTGAATTTCTTTGAGAACTAATCCATTTTGTATGGCTAAAGTGGTATCCAAGTTTAGTTTATGCCAAACTATCTATCTCCCAGTTTTCTTTCCCTGAATCTAAAAATGAGGGAGAAAGGATACACCATACATTGGATGTCCACAGACAACTCGGAACTAAATCTTTCAGATCAATTGCTCGTTTTTTGTGAAGGTAAGAAGAAGGGACAACCTGTGTCAAAACATACTCTTTCCACATGGTTGTCTAAGGCTGTAATTTTTTTTATACTTACCATAATAACTCTATTCCAGTCAGGGTCAAGGCCCACTTTACCAGGGCCTTGGATTCATCCATGTTTTTTTGGGCAGATTATAGAGCTGCAACTTGGTCCTCTGTGCATACTTTAAGTCCCTTTCCTAGGGCCAAATTAGGCTTTGTTAGGACCATTTTCCATGGGATCCTGGACTCCTCCTTTCACTTCCCAAATGTAGTAAACTAGGGTAAACTATCCATATAGCTAGGTTTACTGCAGCAGTGTTCAATATGATGAACATAGTACAGCTGTGCAAGTAAACTCGCCATACCAGTAGGTGATTGAATGATCACTTCCTCCTTCCTCTTGCTTTTTGATGGTTGGTTTATACCAGGGTGTGGACATTTATTGTATACTGTTCCTGCCATTGTCCTTTCATGGCTCAGCCTCTCTCTGTCTGTTGGCAGGAAAGCTCTGAAAGTCTTCTCACCCAATCTTGAATCTTAGTCAACTCGGCGCAAGCTGCCTGACAGCCTGGGCACTTGGAAGGTGCCCCAAGGCTTTGGAAGCTGTCCAGCTGTTATATCCTCTGCAGGATATAACCCATATAGCTAAGGCTACTGCAGCAGTGATCATTCAAACATCTAATGTTATGGTAAGTTTACTTACTAAACTATACTTTCTCTGAATGCCCACAGACAACTCTGGTTTTACACTGACAGGACAAAAGACTTCACAACTTTGGACCAGGTGTTCATTTCCCCTGATGATAAGAAAGAAAGAAAGAAAGAAAACAAAAAGGATCAACCTGTGTCAGAACACATGTTCTATATAGATGTCCAGTTGTATCCATTTTGTCTACTCTTGCCATGGTCAGCCCTTGTCTAATAGAACTAAAGCCCAATTGTACCATAGCAGTGGCTACGTTTACAGCATTTTGTGAAGGGATGGACTCTAGATCCATTCTAGAGGCAGCTAAGTGGTCTAATGTACATACTATTCTGAAGTATCTGAGTTTGCTAGGGCATTTTAGATTCTGGCTCTCTGTCCTTGTGTCTTGCTTTCCAGACTTTGGCCGTCATCCCATGTAGCTGCATGCTACTGCAGCAGTGATCATTCTAACATATACTGTTATGCGACGTGCACCTTACAGAAGTGAACTTTCTTAACAATAGTATGGTTTTGTACAGATATGTAGACTGCTTTGTGTAGACAGTCATCCATTGAACAAGCATCCTACTCTTCTGGCAGATGTGTCCTGAGAGTCTGACAAACATGCTGATAGATAGTTATAGCTGTCTGACATTAAACAGAAAGAGGGACATCTTGTTTTGATTTTTTTTTTGTTTTGCCAAGTTAGAACAATCTTTTACTAAGAACTGTATCGTGCATTGCTTCCAGTAACAACATCAGTTTTAAGGGTACATGGTCAATCAAGAGTCTAGAAAAGGGATCAGCAGGGTTAAATTAGCAGCAAACTCTGATGACTTGGGTCTGAACAAAGAAATAATCTAGAGATGAATGTCAACAGCCTGTTTTCTAAGTGCTGCTGTTCCTAGAATCATAGATTCACAGATTCCTAGATTGTTTCTAGGCTAACAGCCGGGGGGACTTTCTAAGCCTAGCAAAGTTTTCCCAAAAGAATAATGATTCTCTGTATTCAAACAGGACATTGAGAGCCAAGCATTCATAAGCAACTCTGTCTATAAGGGATAAGGGTGCCAGGCCCGGTTTAAAATTCATATTCCCATCCACTGGTCTGGGTTGGGCTTAAACTGGGTAATAGACAAACTCAGCTTCGCAAGGGAAGACTGTTCCAAAAAAGAGGCAGTCTCTGGGACACATATCTGTCTCTCCACCATGTTCTGTTTAAGTTACAGACAAAGTTCAAGCCCCTAGACCTTGTATTTCTGGTGCTGTTTGACTTACGATTATGCAGGAGATTTGTTGGGGTGGGGTTTGTGAATGCCTTGTGAGCCAGGCACAAATAACCCCCTCAGCAATCTATAGGAGACTGATTAGAGGGAAAGGTGCTCTGCATAAGGCAAGCTTGTTACGCCTTATATTCTTTTTGTAAGGATCCTCTGAGGTCACTCTAGTTGCTGCATTTGCCTGGTCAAGTATGTATCGAAGGGAGCATTGTACTCTGTGATTGGTCTGATAAGGGCAGAGTACAGTGGGATAATGACCTGTTTGGACCTAGATTCCATGCCCTTACTAATAAGTTGCACAACATAAAAATATTTCCTCACCACTGTGGCCATGTGGTAGTCGAAGGTCTACATGCATACCCAGATCCCTGATCACTGGGTCAACTCTTAGGGGTGTATTATTAACACAGTAACTAGTTGGGATGGTTGACTTCCCAAAGGGTGCAATTATGTATTTCTTAGCATTTAGTTTAAGATCATGGCTTTGGAATGATATGTTAGTCAGACAGGCTTTCTTGAAGAATTTTAGTGTCTGCAGGGGTGTTGATAATAACTCCCAACTTACAATCATCTGCAAACTTAGTCAGCCATAAGCCTTCAGCATTTGCTTCCATTTCAGAGAAATAGATGCTGAAAAGGAGTGAGCCCAGTACCAAGTCCTGGGGGACTCCACTAGTGACTTAAGTCTTAGTGGAGGTGACCTCTCCTATTTTAACCTCCTGGGTCCAATCAGTGAGACAGATGGCTGTCCAGGTGGTGATCAGTTACTGAGAAAATAGGCAGCGTATGTAAATTTATATGTGTAAGTAAATCTCCTCAACGTGACCATCTGAGCTCCCCGAATAAGCAGAGGCAGAAGGAGATGGAATGATAAGTTGTGGAATTCCTTGACTTTATATGCTTGTTCAGAGTTGATAAATCTAGGCCATGAAAATGGAGCTTGACTAAAAGCCTTTCCCTTTGTAAGAAGAATACATTCCTCTGCAGCAAAAGTTGCCTTGAAGGGTTTACAGTTTGTCTGCAGGAACATTTCATTGCATCAGCTAGCCCTTTTCCAATACCCCCTCTCCTGTGCCATATATTTCTGAAACGTCTAGAGCTCCATGGAAAAATAAGGCAGTCCTTCCCTCGTGTTCATGAGTATCTTGCAGTGGTATACATGTTCTTAACCTGAAAATGGGAAAGGGGAGGTAGGAATTACCACTTCCTGCAGCAGAGGAGGAAACAAGGGGGATGAACTGAAGAGGCTTCATCTGGGATCACAGAGAAGGACCAAAGCAGCATCTCGGTGGGTACTCACCAAGTAAATAACATACACCCACATCTGTACGCCTTTGACTTAGAGCTAATTTCTACACTATTGCTGCTGTTGGAAAATTGCTTTCAATTTCCTGAGAGAAACCTTTAGATTGTGGAGCAACTTTAAAATCCACAATATGAAATAAATCAGATCTGGATTATTTCAACATTTTGTTTAAGATCCTAGGTCAAGGCATGCACTGAGTAATGAAAAAACAAACCTAAAGAAATAGGAAGTGGCCTCATTTTAATGTTTTTAATAAAATACGGTTGTTTCCTTTTTATTTTTTTCTTACTGTCCATTCTAAATACTTTAAGTCCTTCTTTTCTTTCTTTCCTTCTTTCCTTAGTGATTCCTTTGTAAAAACAGTAACAGCAAACAACTGGAAACATTTCCAGTGAATGATTCCGTTAAAAGTCAAACCTAAACCAACACAACACAGAAGTCTCAGTTGCATGAGGGAACAAGCAGCTTTAATGCAGCCCTGAAATTGCTTAACATTTTTGCAAATATGACATGATTAGACAAATATTTGAGTGGAAAACTTCTTCAAAGGAGCATTAATGTATTTTTTGTGTTTTTCACTCTGTACCCAAAGATAACAACGTAGGTAAACAGCAGAATGCATTTTAAGTCAAAGATAAAGTCAAGGTGCTTATAGTGTCCCAGAAATCTTGAAGGTAAATTAATATGTAAACTGTACAAACAGATGTGATCACTTATACCTTTGGAGAAAGGCTTTGAAAAGTAATGTAATGTTGCATCCTGCCTGTACTTATAATGGAGTGCTGCCTTCTGGTCAGATTTGGTAACATGCAGTACTGAACGTCACCATTCTAGTCAAGGACTGCTAAAGTGGATTGGCATACACTCATTTGTGGAGATCTGAGACCAGGAAATGAATAAATATCTTGTATACTTCTCTGCAGGATACTTGCTATATAGAACAACATAGCTGTGATTTTTTTTAAATGTAAGGCAAGTGAATATTTTCACACTGATGCATACCTGCTGCTAGTGTTCCCGAACATTAGTATGTGTGTGTGTGTGTTTTGTTTTATTTTTTTGGCCATTATAGCCACTGCAGACCATTGGTCCCTTCTCTGACTAATTCTTTCAATGCAGAGGGGACAGGACAGCATATATAATTTGGAGAGAGATATCTTGTTATACAGGGGAATGGCAACTTTGAAGGTGAAAATTGCCCTAACCCATGGGAGGGATGACATGTCATTTACGTGTATCATGCAATGCTCCTGTATAGGTGATTGCTGCATTTCTATTCCACCTTATATATTGCTAAGACATAGCGGTGTACAAAGCTGCAGGAATCCTTCCTTCCAATCTCCACTAGAGGTTGCCCCAACTACGGCAAATAGCCACCCTCTCCTCTAAGAAGGAGAAGTGGCATTAGTTGATCAGTCACCTTTCCCCCAGGTGGCCTGCCAGCTCTCCTGCTACTAATCAATCTCAGGTTGCTGGCAACACATTCACACTCCTTGCCACTGCACCAGCAGACAGTTATAGTGTAGAGAATTTTATCTTTGTTGTTTTTATAAATTTAAATAAAGGTTATATCATACTGCAGCAGTGAATATTAAAAGTGGAAGGGAGAGGTGGTCCAGAGTAAAACAGTTGCTACTTTTTGTCCAGACTTACCAAGTCTGTCTGGACTACTTAATATTAAAAGCATATTCATTATTCAGCAATGCAAAACTCTTAAACATGTGCACAGGCCTATCTAGATAAAAGTGACACTTCAGTAAATATAAATCACTTTAGTGTGCTCCATCTTAGTTCTTCTGTTTACATTTTTATCTGTCATTCTCATTCTTTCTTTTGCTACAGACACACACCAAACAAATAACACACACACACACACACACACACATATATATATATATATATATATATATATATATATATATATATATATATATATGGGTCTACTGTTTCTGGTCGAAGTTTCAGTACTTTGAACTTCACTTGTACGAACCCACTTGTTCGAAGTACTGAAACTTCGAAAACTGACTATGGAGTCACAATACAGCTCGGAACAGGAATATTCCCTTTTCCTCACTGTAGTGCGATCTCAGAACTTGTATATTTAAGTAGGGCGGTGCACATGTTTTTGTTATATTTTTTATTTGTGAGGTGATTGGGCGCCTAGACTTCAGCAAAAGTGCACTTTCGTTGAAGTGCACTTTTGCTGAAGTGGGGCTCTAATTTTTATTTCAGTTACGTGACAATTTGTTGTAAAGTAGTAGACCTATATAAATATATATCTATAATATAATATAATATATATATATATATATATATGTATATATATATATAAATATATATATATATATATATATATGTATATATATATATATATATATATATATATATTATCTAAACTCAGAAATACCTATCAGTATCAACATAAAATATCTAAACACAAAATACTGACAAAATTGAAGTTACACCAATGAAGGACTTATGCCCTTTCCTCTCTTTTGTGTGACCTTGGAGTTGGTATATATAATTAGCAAGGGGGGGGTCTTGTCCCCTGCAACAACATTGGTTTTAGATGCGGTTAGATTTTGTCAAGATGTTTCATTTACATAATTTTGAGTTATATTTTTTGTCGATATTTTGTACATAATTTTGAGTTATATTTTTTGTTAGATAATTTTAAGTCAACCCATAGATATGTGTGTGAATGTGTATGTATATATATATATATATATACACACACACACACACACACACACACACACACACACACACACACACACACACACACATAGCATATTTATTTATTTTATTTTATTTTATTTAACATTTGTTGACCGGGAAAGTCAAACTAAGACAGAAGCCTATTTTCAGCAGAGGTCAGAGGAGAAGCACTTCAGACATGTGTCTTTGGAATGTGGGAGGAAACCAGAGTACATGGAGAAAACCCACGCAGGCACAGGGAGGACATGCAGACTCCACACAGAAGGCACTCCAGCCGGGAATCAAACTGGAAAAGCTCTTGCTGTCAGGCAACAATGTTAACCGCTGCACCACTGTGCCCCCATATGTCAAGAGATCTCACTATCCGTTGTGTTCTGCTGCATGGGCATTTCATCTGTGTGAAGGTATGGTGAGAACCATAGCTTTGTGATATATGGTAGCAGGCAAAAGTGACATCTCGGGCCTTTATGCTTTTTTGAAAAAGAAGTCTATTTGCACCTTTTGTGATTACTTTATATGTAACTGCCATCATCTTCTGCCTGTATCATCCTGGTTTTATTTCTTATACTTTGGTTTCTTTCCACCTCCCAAAATACGTCATTTGACTTTTTACTGTGAAACTATCCAGACATTCTGTATTTGTTTTTATGACCCAGATCACTGGTGGAAAAGTTTCTTAAGGATCAGTTTGCTTTCCTTGACAGCAGATGATTTAGTATGATATGTAACTGCTCATAGACTTGCTTGTGGTTATTGATTTTTGAATAAACAAATAAATGTCAGCACCTATGGGTTGGACACGCTTTTGTGACATTTACCTGATACAGGCAGATACACAGGGATCAAGCAATGTCTTATAAAAGAGTTCTCTCATTGGCTGGAATTCCTTGTACTAACTCTTATACATGTAATGTGACAAATTCCCCGCTTACCCCCCTTCAGACTGCAGAAGCCAATATAACACCACACATGAAGGAAAATATCAGGGATGTCAGTAAGAATAAAAATAACAAGGCTATTAGATCTACTAATTTATCTAAACCAAATTAATTACTATAGACCTAACTTTTGACCAGCATATGTCTATTGCTGTAAGAAAGTCCTCCTGTATTGCACACCATATAAACAAAAGGATTATGTCTAGTTCTAGGAATGTCATTGTCTCCCTTTATAGGTTCATAGGTTCATACTAGACTATCTGCCCTAGGGCATTTATAAGCCTAGCCAGAGTGTGTTTGGCTTTCGCCACCCATTTTAAATTAATTTTGTTATGCCCTTTTTCAAGGTTAGTATACTGTGCCTCTGTCTAACAGTGACACAGAAGTGATACCCGGGGTAAACCTACGATCCCCCATCCACTCATCAAGATTCCTCTTGAAGAGAGTCAATGAGGGACTCTGCCTAACCTGGACTGGGATTTTATTCCAGAGTGAAGGGAGCCTCTGGGTTATGAATCTGTCCCTCCAGCATGTCCTATTTATTTCAGTGCTGAGATTCAAGTCTCTCGAGCACATAGCTCGATGGGATTTGGATTTTCTGAAGTGCAGCGTGTCCATTAATTCCGGGTTGGACATGGCTTTATACGTCAGGCACAGATCGCCTCTGAGCAGGCAGTATGCCACTGAGTAGAGCTGGAGTTTCTTTAACCGGGCAGCATATGGCATCTGTTTGAGCCCTTTGATCCTCTTGGTGAGGTACTTTTGGGGTCTTTCCAGTTGCTGCAGGTGTCTGGTAAGGTACATCCCAAAAGGGGCATTGTACTCAATTATGGGCCTGATGAGAGATGAGTAAAGAGGCACGATGACCTCCCCTGTTCTAGATGTGAATCCCTTCATGATTAGGTGGGCTATATAAAATGTTTTTCTAACCACTTTGGCCACATGGCTGTCAAATGAGAGATTGCTATCAACTTGGGTCCCCAGGTCCCTAATTACGTCTTTCGTACTTAATGGATTACCACTTATGTGGCAATTTGTGGGCACTTTGTTTTTGCCAAAGGGGATGACTATACACTTTTTGGCGTTTAGCTTGAGGCCATGGCTCTGGCACCAGTTGTCTGTTTCTATGAGGCCCTTTTGGAGGATGCTTGTGTCGGCTGGAGAGTCGATTATGGCGCCCAGTTTGCAGTCATCTGCGAACTTGGTCAGCCACAGTCCTTCCGTGTTGGCCTGTACCTCTGAGAAATATATACCGAACAAGAGAGGTCCCAGGACTGAGCCTTGTGGGACGCCACTTGTAACTGGTTTGGAGTCTGACATGGCTCCAGCAATTCTAACCATGTGGGTTCTGTCCTTGAGCCAGTTTGCAACCCATCTAGTGACATAGGGGTTTATATTTAAGCTGGTGAGCATATCTATAATGCCCGAGTGGGGTATTGTATCGAAGGCTTTTGCGAGGTCCAGGTAGGCTGTGTGGACCACCTTCCCCTCGTCAATGGCCTTGATGACTGTTTCAAAGAAATTGACCAGGTTTAAGAGGCAGGATCTGCCCTTAACAAAGCCGAACTGGGTAGGATCCAGTGTCTGTAGGTCCCCAATATCTTTATTTATGAGGTCCATGATGATCCTTTCCATAGCTTTGCAGACTAAGCTAGTCAGGCTTATAGGGCGATAATTTCCAGGATCCGTTGAGGCACCACCTTTGTGGAGAGGGACCACTGTTGCTGTATGCCACTCTTTGGGTACATATCCTGTAGTAAGGCTGAGATTGAACAGTAGTTTTATGTTTGGGTTTAGCTCTTCTTGGAGTTCATGTAGGACGCAGCCTGGGACACCGTCTGGTCCCATTGATGCTGTGTTTTTTGCTTTGGAGAGGGCGGCTCTTACCTGAGCATCTGAGATGTCAGGGGGCAGCACTCTGCTGGGATAGATATTTGCCCTTTTGGTGGGGGTGGAGAAGTTTGCGCTGAACCTGTCAGCTAGGATGTTGGCAATGTCTGTGGGTTCGGTGTATTTTTTGTCATTTTGGACTAATTCTAAGCATATCTGGGAATTCCCACCCAGGTTCCTAACATAACTATAGAAAGCCTTGTGATTATCCTTAGTGTCCTGTGCAATTTTTCTCTCGAAGCTGGCCTTAGACGATTTTATGAGTGCCCATAGTTTTTTGCTAATACTGATCAGAGATGCCTTCCCTGTTTGGGATTTTGCTCTATCATGTAGTAGCTTCCTCCTTCTATTGTATAGTTTGTTTATGGCTGGGGTCCACCAGACAGGACGTCTGCCTTTGGAGGATTGGGTCTTGGTTTTATTTGGGATTGCATGATCCATGCATTCCTGAAGGTGTTCATAGAATGCGTTTATAAAGGATTCTGCGGTCTGGGCCGTATTTTCCACAGGCCCAGGGGCTTTGAAGGATTCCACCTCAGTTTTGAGGAGTGTGAAATTTGCTTTAGAGAAGTTTTTCACTGTGGTTTTCTGGGCAGGGGTGGGGTCGGGATGTGAATATCCAGTGAGATTAGTTTATGGTCTGATCTTACCAGTGAGGGATACACTTCTGGTCTGGAGCATAGAGTCCCCATGTTGGTGATGATCAGGTCCAGTATGTTTTCCCCTCTTGTGGGAGTGGTAACAAGTTGTTCCATAGCATTTGAGTTTATAAATTCTAGGAACCTTTGGGCTAGGGTGTTGGAGCTAGAGTAATGCTCCCAGTCTATGTTTGGGTAGTTGAAGTCGCCCAATATAATGGTGTTTGGAGAGACCTTCATATTTTCCAGTGTTCTCAGGAAGGCTGAGTGGGGTTCCTGGGTTTGGGAGGGTGGACTGTAGCAGGCTATAAACTGGAAGGCAGTTTTACCCACTGTTAGTTGCACATGGATAGTCTCTGATGCTTCGTGCTGTGCCACCAACCTGGAGGTGTGGGTATCTTTGACGAATATTGATACTCCTCCTCCTTTTGTGGTTTGGTCCAAGTTTTGGGGCCGAAAAGCATGGTATGAGGTATAACCTGGTAGTGCTGGGGTGCTCTCAGGAGCCTGAACCAGGTTTCTGTTACTGCACAGATATCGATATTCTCCATGCTAAGGAGAGTTTTGAGTGCATGCATCTTGAGGTTTAGACTGCTGGCATTGAGTAGCATTACTCTTAGTTTCTTATCCCTTGTGATACCTATGGAGGTGGGTTTGTCTTTTGAGCCTTGCCTAAAAAGGCACTATGGGGTAGCAAGAGCCTTTGCCAATATCCGAAAGCCCAGGGGTGATAGGTGCAAGCCGTCCCTAGCGAAGCATCGTGGCTTGTCGAGCATGTCATCCCAGGCTGACAGGCATTGGATCCCCTTTAAATGACATCAATACTTAAGCCAATTGTTGAAATTGATCATCTTGTCTTCATATTGTGACATCATTCTTGGTGAGGGTAAGATGCTACTCAAGGTCAGGGTCATACCGGCCTGGGCTACATGCTCAGAGAGCTCCTCTATGTCTCTTTTCATGTAGTCCAGGGAGGTATGTCTCAGGTCATTCACACCAGCATGGACAATGACTGAGTCATATTTGTACTTGCTTTGGAGTGACCTGAGTGCTTGTGTTATGTGGAGGATCCTAGCACTCGACAGGCAACTCACCATGACCTTCTCCTTGTTCAGCCTGGTGAGTGGGATGTCAGTGTGCCTGATGATAGAGTTACCTATTACAAGTGTATCAGGTGTGTTGTTTAGCCTTAAGGGCTGTGACTATTCGGCACACTGGCTTTGTGAGCTATGTGTTGCACGTGTTTTGTTTTGGGGTAGCCGTTGCTTGGGTGTCTGCTTTGGAGGTCTCTGCTGCTTAGGCAGATTTTTATTTAGAGCCTCCGAGTATGTTTTTGTGTGTTTATGTGTTTGGTTTGCTGTCGTGGTAGGTCTATGTGAGACTGGAATTGTAGTGAGTGTGGTTTCCTTTTCCTCCTGACTGGTTACACCAGTACTGAGTTGAGAGAGCTTAGCCATCAGTTTGGCTATATGGTTGCATCTCTCACATGTGTTGGAATTTGTTGGGAGGAGGAGAGGGTTGTCTGTGTACATGAGGCAGTTGTAACATTGCCTCAAGATTCTCAGATTCACCAGCTGGACCGGAGAGGAGATTGACAACTGACCTTTGGACATGCTAGAATAGTACTGGGAATTCCTTTATAATTGAAAAAAAGGGCCAATGGGGAACAAGGTACTCAAGGGGAGTTTGTAAGGGTGTAGTGCTTTTAATATTTTAGTGCTGACTTATATAATTGCTTTAGTGAGCAAGTGCCAGGTAACTTAAATGCAATGTGCTACAGGTAACTTAAATGCAAAAATGACAAACAGTAACTTTCATTCAAGTGAAACAAGGAAATAAGTACAGTAAGCAATGCAGATATCACTAGGGATCCACAGAAGCGCTGTAAAGCTGTGTTTTAGGTGGAATTAGCATTTCAGGGAAATAACAAGCAAACAAACAACAAGCATACAAACAAAGCTAGATTCAGCAGTCCTGGATCTAGTCTATGCTACAGCAAACAAGGTGTACCAATTTCAGTAAGAAGCAGTTCAAATATGCAGGCACTATAAGCCTTTAACCAGAAATTCCCAGCTCAGAAGGGCAGAGTCCAGCCTCTCCTCCCACAAGAGTGCAGACCACGAACCCTCTTAATGTAAAATAACTGGCCTGAAGCCCAAGTGCTTAAACCAGAATTAATACACTTTTAGAATAACAGACACTGAGCCCTCAATCAGCAGTTCCCAACTTAAAAGGATGTAAGCTAGCTGTCTGCCACCACAGTGCAGGCCACAAACCTTCCTAATGTAAAACAACTGATCTGAAGCCCAAGTGCTTAATCCAAAAGACTTAGAATGATAGCTACACTTTAATCAAGTTACTACCAAGCAGTAATAAATACAATTGAAGCCCTCATTAACTAATCATTCAGTATAATGTCCCCTTTGGAATGTATCTGTCCAGATACATAGCATAACTGGAACACCTGCAGAGATGCCTTACTGAAAGGATACAAGGCCTAAACAATGTGATCTACATGGACAAACTCAAAGCCCTGTAACTATACTTGGCATCCTACAGACTGCTAAAAGGTAACTTGTGTCTGACATACAAGGCATCCTCCACACCATTACTGGTGGATATACTGCACATCAGCAAATCAAATGACATCAGAAATACTCAGTCTGGGGATCTATATTTACGTAATATCAACAGAATGGTTTGGAGGGACAGGTGTATCTTGCAGAGGATACCACTTCTGTGGAGCAGACTCCCCATCCACATAAAACAAAGTTACAACCTGTCCATATTCAAGTACAACTTAGCTATATGTATGAGAAACAGAAATTTACCCCAGGACTGCCCCTGTACCTACTAATGGAGGCAGCTCCTAGATGCTTTATCTTGCACATGGGTCCCCTCAAAAATATCTATGGCATGATCCCAGTTATTCTCATTAGGAGTAACATATAATTATTGACCATGGGATGGGTGAGGCCAATCTATAACCAAATGGGATAGGTTATTTCGAGCACATTAAGGGAAACTGGCTAGACTTAAAATGGTCAGGAAGGGCAGCTAGCCTAGTACTTATCTATGAACTAAGGCAGCCCATGAACTTGGCTTGGCATCTGAAGCCAAGGACAAATACAAATAATTATTTAGTTATGTTAAAGCTAAGAAGCAACATTCAACAATGTGACAAACTCATACTAATTGATAAAACCTACTTGGGACCCAGTGGGCATTGCCAATATATTAGAAAATAAATTTAGTGAAATGTCACTCCTGAGATGACCGATTAGAGTCCTACAATCCTCATATCACTCAAACCCCCCTAAATCACTAAAAAGCATGTACTGAAAATGTGTTGCAAGGCTAAGAACACTTCCTTCTTGGGATCAGCTATCATACCATGCTGTTTGTTAAATAGAATTAAACATACTTTGGTGGAACCTGTCCATAAGCTTTTTAACCTTAACCTGGCTTCAGCCTCAGTTACGGACATACGGCATACTGGTGATGCCATTCCAGATAGGTGGCCCTACCCTTTATCCTCAAATGGGTCTATATCCTTTCTTTGACATTCTTTGAACACCTATTAATTGAAGCCGTTCTTCATCGAACAGCAAATTTTAAATAGGGCAAACAAGCAGTTGATCAACCGAGGGATCTCAAAAAAATAAAATAAAATTTAAAACCTGCGAAGGTGGGGGACTATGCCCCCATACCCACAATATGTGTAGCAGCACCCTTCACCCCCACCCCCAACTAAATATACCAACTCCGTGATTGCACTACAGTGGGGAAAAGGGCAAAATCAAGATGGTGACCAACTACTGGGTTGCCCTAGTTAAAATTTTGCCGCTCAATGTAAAGCGGCTTCGATAAATAGGTGTTCGATGAATGGCTATTCGCTGAATAGCCATTTGATGAAATAATATAGACCCCCCCCCGCAATCTATGTGACCATTGACCTGATGAGTCTTATATGTAAGACCATGAAACACATTATAACAGACTTGATTAACACTGACGTTGTAAAAGGTAGATCCTGTGTAATGATCCTGGTAAATTTCAACAAGCTGTTGACAGTGGTCACACATTACAGAGCCTACATTGATTTGGTCAAACTCTTTGACACCATCCCCCTTGCTGTCATTATTAATAAACTACATGTGTTGCAAATCGACTGTTATGTGGTAAAGTGGATAGCAAATTAGATAGAGGACATGACCCACATGGTGTTGGTGGCAGTGGTATCCCGCAGGGCACAGTGCTAGTACCACTTTTTCTGTAGTTTGTGTGGCCTATTAACAGAAATGTCCATTTCCATATTTCTGGAAAAAAAATGCCATAAAATACTGTATGGTTGCTGGAATGTATGACATTTTATGAAATGTGGCATTCTAGACAAGAATTGCCTGTTCATATTTCTTTTATTATTTTTGTAAAACTATAATTTGCTTTGACTCAGTACTTTATGCTTAGAGTTTATTTTAATTTTGCTTATACAGAAATGCACTATATATATATATATATATATATATATATATATATATAAATCGAGTAAAAGAAATGAAAAAAATACTATTGCCGCTCATGCATAATTCCCTGAATTATAGCTCATAGGTTCATAGGTTCATAGGTTCATACTAGGCTATCTGCCCTAGGGCATTTATAAGCCTAGCCAGAATGTGTTTGGCTTTTGCCACCCATTTTAAATTTATTTTGCTATGCCCTTTTTCGAGGTTAGTATACTGTGCCTCTGTCTAACAGTGAAACAGAAGTGATACCCGGGGTAAACCTACGATCTCCCATCCACTCATCAAGATTCCTCTTGAATAGAGTCAATGAGGGACTCTGCCTAACCTGGACTTGGATTTTATTCCAGAGTGAAGGGGTCCTCTGGGTTATGAATCTGTCCCTCCAGCATGTCCTGTTTATTTCAGTGCTGAGGTTCAAGTCTCTCGAGCACGTAGCTCGATGGGATTTGGATTTTCTGAGGTGCAGCATGTCCATTAATTCTGGGTTGGGCATGGCTTTATACGTCAGGCACAGATCGCCTCTGAACAGGCAGTATGCCACTGAGTAGAGCTGGAGTTTCTTTAACCGGGCAGCATATGGCATCTGTTTGAGCCCTTTGATCCTCTTGGTGAGGTACTTTTGGGGTCTTTCCAGTTGCTGCAGGTGTCTGGTAAGGTACATCCCAAAAGGGGCATTGTACTCAATTATGGGCCTGATGAGGGATGAGTAAAGAGACACGATGACCTCCCCTGATCTAGATGTGAATCCCTTCATGATTAGGTGGGCTATATAAAATGTTTTTCTAACCACTTTGGCCACGTGGTTGTCAAATGAGAGATTGCTATCAACTTGGGTACCCAGGTCCCTAATTACTTCTTCTGTACTTAATGGATTACCACCTATGTGGTAATTTGTGGGCATTTTGTTTTTGCCAAAGGGATGACTATACACTTTTTGGCATTTAGCTTGAGGCCATGGCTCTGGCACTAGTTGTCTGTTTCTATGAGGCCCTTTTGGAGGATGCTTGTATCGGCTGGAGAGTCGATTATGGCCCAGTTTGCAGTCATCTGTGAACTTGGTCAGCCATAGTCCTTCCATGTTGGCCTGTACCTCCGAGAAATATATACCGAACAAGAGAGGTCCCAGGACTGAGCCTTGTGGGACACCACTTGTAACTGGTTTGGAGTCTGACATGGCTCCAGCAATTCTAACCATGTGGGTTCTGTCCTTGAGCCAGTTTGCAATCCATCTAGTGACATAGGGGTTTATATTTAAGCTGGTGAGCTTATCTATAATGCCTGAGTGGGGTATTGTATCGAAGGCTTTTGCGAGGTCCAGGTAGGCTGTGTGGACCACCTTCCCCTCGTCAATGGCCTTGGTGACTGTTTCAAAGAAATCAACCAGGTTTAAGAGGCAGGATCTGCCCTTAACAAAGCCAAACTGGGTAGGATCCAGTGTCTGTAGGTCCCCAATATCTTTATTTATGAGGTCCATGATGATCCTTTCCATAGCTTTGCAGACCAAGCTAGTCAGGCTTATGGGGCGATAGTTTCCAGGATCCATTGAGTCACCACCTTTATGGAGAGGGACCACCGTTGCTGTACGCCACTCTTTGGGCACATATCCTGTAGTAAGGCTGAGATTTAACAGTAGTTTTATGTTTGGGTTTAGCTCTTCTTGGAGTTCATGTAGGACGCAGCCCAGGACACCATCTGGTCCCATTGATGCTGTATTTTTTGCTTTGGAGAGGGCGGCTCTTACCTGAGCATCTGAGATGTCAGGGGGGCAGCACTCTGCTGGGATAGATATTTGCCCTTTTGGTGGGGAGGGGGGAGTTTGTGCTGAACCTGTCAGCTAGGATGTTGGCAATGTCTGTGGGTTCAGTGTATTTTATGTCATTTTGGACTAATTCTGAGCATATCTGGGAATTCCCACCCAGGTTCCTAACATAACTAAAGAAAGCCTTGTGATAATCCTTAGTGTCCTGTGCAATTTTTCTCTCGAAGCTGGCCTTAGACAATTTTATGAGTGCCCGTAGTTTTTTGCTAATACTGATCAGTGATGCCTTCTTTTTGTGGGATTTTGCTCTATCATTTAGTAGCTTCCTCCTTCTATTGTATAGTTTGTTTATGGCTGGGGTCCACCAGACAGGACGTTTGCCTTTGGAGGATTGGGTCTTGGTTTTATTTGGGATCGCATGATCCATGCATTCCTGAAGGTGTTCATAGAATGCGTTTATAAAGGATTCTGCGGTCTGGGGCGTATTTTCCACAGGCCCGGGGCTTTGAAGGATTCCACCACGGTTTTGAGGAGTGTGAAATTTGCTTTAGAGAAGTTTTTCACTGTGGTTTTCTGGGCAGGGGGTGGGGTCGGGATGTGAATATCCAGTGAGATTAGTTTATGGTCTGATCTTACCAGTGAGGGATACACTTCTGGTCTGGAGCATAGAGTCCCCTTGTTGGTGATGATCAGGTCCAGTGTGTTTTCCCCTCTTGTGGGAGTGGTAACAAGTTGTTCCAAAGCATTTGAGTTTATAAATTCTAGGAACCTTTGGGCTAGGGTATTGGAGCTAGAGTAATGCTCCCAGTCTATGTTTGGGTAGTTGAAGCCGCCCAATATAATGGTGTTTGGAGAGACCTTCATATTTTCCAGTGTTCTCAGGAAGGCCGAGTGGGGTTCCTTGGTTTGGAAGGGTGGTCTGTAGCAGGCTATAAACGGGAAGGCAGTTTTACCCACTGTTAGTTGCACATGGATAGTCCCTGATGCTTTGTGCTTTGCCACCAACCTGGAGGTGTGGGTATCTTTGATGAATATTGATACTCCCCCTCCTTTTGTGGTTCGGTCCAAGTTTTGGGGCTGAAAAGCATGGTATGAGGTATAACCTGGTAGTGCTGGGGTGCTCTCGGGAGCCCTGAACCAGGTTTCTGTTACTGCACAGATATCGATGTTCTCCATGCTAAGGAGAGTTTCGAAAGTGCATCTTGAGGTTTAGACTTCTGGCATTGAGTAGCATTACTCTTAGTTTCTTATCCCTTGTGATACCTATGGAGGTGGGTTTGTCTTTTGAGCCTTGCCTAAAAAAGGCACTATGGTAGCAAGAGCCTTTGCCAATATCCGAAAGCCCAGGGGTGACAGGTGCAAGCCATCCCTAGCGAAGCATCGTGGCTTGTCGAGCATATCATCCCAAGCTGACAGGCATTGGATCCCCTTTGAATGACACCAGTACTTAAGCCAATTGTTGAAATTGATCATCTTGTCTTCATATTGTGGCATCATTCTTGGTGAGGGTAAGATGCTAGTCAAGGTCAGGGTCATACCGGCCTGGGCTACATGCTCAGAGAGCTCCTTTATGTCTCTTGAACATAGAATTTCATTTTTTAATAACCAATCAAGCTGTGTCTGTGCCTGTTGGACTAGGTGGTGTGGTGTTTTATAGTTTTATTCACTGCTGGTTGAATTTTCATGAAGTATACAAATATTATGCAATACTTGTATCGTCCTAGCCTAGCATCAGTTTTACACTAGTGTAAGGGTTTTGACTCACAGCTCTACAGTCTAGGACTAATCCTTATATGCAGTCATTGCCTCTGCACAGACTATAATTTCTTCCCCTGTCTGTGTGCACTGTTTTTCCCAGAACTGTACTTTTCTTCCAACTCTCAAAAGAATACTCATTTATTGGACACTCCACACCATTCATAAATATTGTGTTTTACCCTGTCATTGTAGTCTGGGTCATGACTCATGGAAAAGGGTCTGTTTAGGAGCAGATCACTTATTCACTTGGCTAACAAGTAAATAAAAGTTAAATAAATAAATAGATAGGGATTTGCTGTGATGCCCAGTATATGTCGTTGTTTAACTCTACGAATAAGTGTGTGCTTATTGGTACTTCTCTAACATGTTGATGTTTTCTTTGACTGCTGCCACTGTCTTCCTTCAGGCCTTGATCCTTTTGCTCGCAGATTTTCTTCTACTGGACCAAGCCATCATTTGGACTACACAGATGGCCAGTTTGTAGATGTGATTCACACAAATTACCAAGGTACGTGCAATATGCTTGAAAAGGGTTTTTGCCTATTACATTCATCATTTATTTTTTCAGACAGGAGTGTGTAAGTGACTCTGCTCAGCTAGTAAAGCTTATCATACCTTTCAACTGTCCAAATTTATGCAGAATGTCCAGATTTTTTGCCTCATATTTTTGGTTTGCTTCTTATGAAATATGTGTTTTTCTGGCAAATCAGTGAGAACTGAAGTAACTACATAATAACTAAATAATGACACATCAGTTTCAGACTTTATATCCTTCAGAACATTCATGCTAATATAAAACCTTTTATCCTATATACTTTCTAATCTTGCAAGGGCAGTATTTCAAATCTGTCCCTATTTTTGGACACCCCCCCCCCATTATACTAGGCTTTGTCCAGATTTCTCGCTTTAAGAGGTTGAGAGGTATGAAGCTGATGCTTTGCTCATGTTCACAGAAGGCAGACACAGATGGCATCAAAGAACTGTTGAACGCCTTTAAGGATTTTTTTTCAAATGTAGGTAACATGGTAAAATGCTACTCTCTTCCCTTATTCAAGGTGTTTTCTAGATGATCTAGGATCAAAAGTACATAAACCTTTATAATAATCTTTCATTATAAAGTACTTTGTGTCTAGGCTATGCCTGTACCACTTATGTACTTACTAATTCACATTCTGTGTGTGCACATTCACGTGTATGTGTTTCTTTGTGTGTGTGTGTGTGTGTGTGTGTGTGTGTGTGTGTGTGTGTGTGTGTGTGTGTGTGTGTGTGTGTGTGTGTCTGTGTATATGTATCTGTCTCTGCATGCATGTATTTCTTTGAGTGAACAAAGTGCATATATGTGCAGTGTGTATGTAGTTAATATGTAGTTAACAAGTGTTTTTTGTTGTATGCCAGAAAACGTAAGTTAGTCAACTCCTGTTAATGAAGATTTGGAACTACTGAAACATAGGATGGCTAGATCCACGGCACTGAAGTATTGTTTGTGCTTCTGAAGAAACAGATCATCCTACTAGTAGCATTTCTGAATTGTACATTTTGGCTTTGTATCCTTTTAAGTGTGAGAACATTTGTAACAATAAGCTGTAGTCAGTTATGCACAAAAATATGATGTTGCTTCAGAACTCTGTGTATAGGACAAGCATGTCTGAACAAGCCTAGTCCCTGTATAACAAACTAAACATGAAACAGTTATAGCACGAGCACACTAACAAATCTTTGTATTTATTGACCATAACAAAGATGTGTGCGTACAGAAAAGTCTTATTTTATGATTGCAATAATGCATGAAAGAGATCAGTTCAGAAAATGTAGAGTATAACAAGTATATATTTAGAGGCGGATAAGGAACCCATGGCCCGCCTAGACCGACGATTATTTAGTGAGCCAGTTGTACTTATTTCATAGCTTCTCATGCAGCCTTTTCTCCCCACTCATGAAAGGACAGCCTTATGTAGATCTGGTACATTCCAGAATTCAGTTACTGTTTTACTCTTATTACATGCTCAGGGAGGCTTTACTACCTAGAGTCTGATATATGCTTTTTGTAAAACTATAGGTGCAAAATGCAAAGTTGAACTACTGAAATTAATCACACAATTCTCTGAGAATTGAGGGGTAACTGGTATAACAATTAACTAACCTTTTTTTAACAAGACTGAAATAGGGCAGATAGTAGTACTGCTTTGCGAGTTGTAGCAAGACAGGTTAGAACCTATTTTCTTTCATCTTGATCTCAGCTATAGCTAAAATCAGAGATTCAGTCTTGAAATGACGGAAATAATTTTATGACATTTAAAAAGCATCTGAGTACTGGACCCATGAGGGAGCTCAACAGAAAGAATGGGTCAGAAAGCTTCCACGTACTTCACAAATTTAACATATAAACTTCAAAACAACTAGCTCAACAGCTTTCATGCAATATACTTCATCCGATTTAAAACAGAACCATTTAAAAAACCTCATTCAGTGACATCATCCTAATTAACATAACAAATCAGCAGCAGTCAAATATAAACATCCTAGCTTAAAACAATAAAAGCATCCATTATTTCACTGGTCGCATTTTTAAAAATGGTTTTAAATTACACATTTCATTTAACCCTGATAGCTGATAAGTCCTTAAAATATTCATCCATTTTACTTCTAGAGCTTCAGTTGTGCTTACCAAATCCCCACCTCTATCACAGTTCGTAATCACTTGTAAAACTGGAAATTTAAAGTGATGTGTTTCATCATTCTCTATTATATGCTTTGCTAAAGCATTTATCTTTGCCTGTGTCTTTATATCTGGCATGTGTCCAGTAATCCTTTGTTTAAGTTTTCTGCTTGTCTTACCTATATAGAATGAGTCACAGTTCATAGAAGTAGCAAGATACACAACATTAATGGTGTTACAGGTTGCATAACTATTAAATCTATATTAAGTATTTGTAACAGGAAGAAGAAAGAAGGAATTTCTGTTTATAAGTACACAACAACAAGTACAATTGTGACATAGCAAAGTGCCCTTCTTTTGCAGTAGTATGTTCTCTCTCATTCTGGTGAGCTGTTGAGCTAATTGTTCTGAATATATATATTAAATCTGTGAAGTACTTGCAAGTTTTTTGAGCCATTCTTTCTGCTGAGTCTTTTGGTATATTATTGTTCTGGCTTGGACTTTCAGGCTGCTTGAGCTGCCTGGTGGTTGTTGTTTGACAAGAGGGACATCATGACAGACAAATGTGTTCTTTGGATAACCATGATTTTATGTGGCCTAGTTAGATTCTAATTAAGTTATAATCCACGACTGTACATGGTATATCAGGATTTATCCACAGCTGGTGTGGTTTGATCACGAGGATGAAGCCCAAGTGATTAAACAAAGACAACCGTGGGTATCTCCCAATAGGCCCACAAATTGGAGCAGATTATTGCTATTATAGAATGACCTTATTTAAGAAAGAAATTGCTTACCTTTCTTAAATAATGTCTTTGTATAACGGCACTGTAGTGTTCCTCCGAATTCTTCTTTGTTTGCTTACTGTGCATGCGTATGGGACTTACGTCATCATGCTTGCATAATACATCAGTGCAAAACATGAGAAGTAGAGGAGAAAAGAATTTCATTGCTGTTTTTTATTTATTTATTTATTTTGTTCCCACACTTGCACAGTACATCAGTGCAGTGCAGAAGAAGTAATGGGGAGAAGAGGATCTTTTTTTTTTTTCTGAAGGATGCGAAGCCTGAAACATATATGAATGTTATTATTTTAATAATTCAGGCCGCGGTGGTGCAGCGGTTAGTGTTACTGCCTCACAGCAAAAGGTTCTCCGGTTCAATCCTCGGCCGGGGTGCCTTCTGTGCGGAGTCTGCATGTCCTCCCTGTAGTCGTGTGGGTTTCCTCCGGGTGCTCCGGTTTCATCCCAAAGACATGCTGTAGGTGGATTGGACACTCTAAATTGGCCCTAGGTGTGTGTGTGTGTGGCTTCTGTGGAAGGTTGGGCACTGGGCTGGCAACTCAACACCGTAAAACTCCACTGCCAATCATGAGCGGACAGGTGATACGCTGTGACACCTCCTAACTGGGAAAAGATGAAAGAAAAAGAAGATTATTTTAATAATTCTAAAGACATGCGTCTGGAGCATTTCTCCCGCCTCCTGAAAAACAGGGATCTGGATGAACCTAGAGGACTTTCCCCGTCAACAAATGTTAAATAAATAAATAAATAAATAATTCAATCCTCAGTAATTTGTCTGAAAATCATGGACTTTATGAGGGACAGACCAAATATATGAGGCAAAAATCTGGACATTCTGGGAAAATCTGGACTGTTTAGACATGGAAGGGGAGTATAAACAAAAGGGACTGTGTTACTGTGCCTTCCTGACAGCACTCATTAAGTGTTTTATGGCTTTGAGAACCATCAAAACACTCTGATTTTTTTTCTTTTTTTAACTAGTAACACATGGAGTAGATAAAAACCCCATGCACTACAAACAGTTATGATCGGGTCTCTGATCCTAACTTATTATTATATGTTCTCCACATGGATGCCAAGAGAGTCACCATTCAAGCTTTGCTCTCGAGGTGAATTTATTGGTGTCCATCTCTCAAACACATAAGCCATGATCTGTGACCCAGTCATATCCTCTATGTTCAAGATGAATGAAAGTTTGAAGATTCTGTTTTGTGCTGATTGTCTTTTTCTTTTAACTTCTACTTAAACTAACAATGCGTTTGACTCTGTGCCCCACAAGTGGGGAAAGTGAAATGGTTTTATCTCACATGGAGGAAGCATGGGAAAATGTTGCTTAAACAAAAGGAACAAGACTTTTGTAGTCAACAGATTCTACTCACATGAAAAGACGGTGAGTAGCAGAGTAAGAGAGGGTTAACCCATTATTTGCAGTGTTTTTGTAAGTGACAGTGCAAAAGTATCCAAGATGTTTGCCTTTTTACTGATATAGGAAGAGTAGATTTTTTTTAGTTGAAATAGGACATTACTGTAGTTTTAAAGAGAATGAACAGGCTACAATAAGCAAGGGTTGGCCTGGGATCAGGTATCATAAAAATGGTATTAAAATGCAGTTTGATTTATTTCAAAGACAAAAACTAGGTCTGTGACAAAAGTTCCAGATAGGGCCTGGAGAAAGTGGACTTCCTGTTGTAATTCTGAAACCAGTAATTCTGAGTTCCAAATTATGACAAAAATGTGAAACTAAAGAAGAACAGCAGGTGGAGACAATTAGTATTTTTTAAAGTTATTTTTGAAGGGTGCATGCCCGTCTGTAACTTCACACTTCCATAACCTGTATATTACTAACTTCAACATCAGTATACCTCAGAGAAAATGGAATACTCTGAAACATGTAGTCTTGGAATTTAATATATGGAAGTGAGCATTTTCATACATTCAGTATTATTATTGCTAGATACACTGATGAGTCTTGGAATTTAAAACTGTTACTGGAAAGTGCAGAATGTCTGTTAGAGACATTGTATTTTAGAAGTTGGCTGGAAGGTGCAGAAAGAAACCAGTGAGTATGAAGAGCTGATACACATAGATTTTCCCTTTATTTTCAGAAAATGAGACAGAACAGTGCTGCCTTGGGAATGGGGAGTAAGCAAGAATAGGGCATGCGTTGGAGTGATGGTGTAGTAACCAAGTAACCATAGGAGAGTAGAGAAATGAGGTCAGGGTACTGACAAGTGGCATGGCACAAGAGCTGTTCTCTTTAGTAGTGGATTTAGGCACTGGCACAGGACAGTGTGCTCCTTCCCCTTTGCTAACCTGTGGTACAACTTGGTACCAAAAATGATATTTAAAGAAAAACAAACTTTTTTTACTGTTTCTGTTGAAATTGGAAAATGTACCACCAAAGTACAACAGAGCTGACAGTGTACACTCTTTGGTGGTAGATTTTCCATTTCTATCTGCAGACATATTTTTTTTATGTTCAGTGTTCATTTTTATGGTCACAGTTGAAATGTATTTGGAAGTGCCAGTCAGCTGACCTGATCCTAAGATCCTGAATGGCTCCTCTCAGCTGCATCTCCCTTTGAAAAGAAGGGAGGTAGACACTCAAGAAAGAAAGAGAGAGAGAGAGAAGAACGCTCTGACACAAAGCACAAGAAGGAAACATATTGTATAATGTAAATAACTACAGCCCCTTTAGTTTTTAGGAGTGTTGAGAGTATGAATTAAGGTATATGTATGTGTGCCCACAATCCCATCATTTCAAAATACCTTGCAGTTAAATTCTTCATCAAAGGGATCATGCACCTTCCTATTCCACACACTATTTTCTCACCTGCTTCAGACTGAACTTTATAAAAAAAAGGGGTTGTTTCAGTTTGAACCATCTTTTAATGTACTTAAAATTATTCTGTTGGTAAAACACTTTGTTTATTTCGAGAAGGATTTTTAAACTACTTTCTTTAATCTGTAAAAAATGGTTTATTTCAAGAAGGATTTTTAAACTGCACTCTTTAATCTGTAAAAATCCTTACACTGCCTTTCACAGTGTGACAGCACCTATGATAACAGTCCCTTCTTTGTATCTAAAGTGGTGTCTTCTGTTTCATGAAACCAATTAGTTCAGCTGCCATTATTTTTTTTTACAACATGTTCTTATAAGCAAAGTAAATACAAACTGGACAGGGTAAAGGATATCCAAAACATTATGTAATAGCCCTTGCCACACTTAGACTTACACTTGCGTGTCATTCAGACATCCCTGATTTTGACTTGGTTTGAGTGGAAAGGATCTGAGATTTTGCACAAACTTCCCACAGTTTACATTGGACCTCCTAAAATGTGTACAGTGTTATTTTCTGATAAATACTAAGGATTAATGTCAGTCATTAGTGTCATAGTCCTTATTGTTTAGAAAATTTAATATCTCTGATTTTACTCATACTTATGCCTTTTTTATTTTTTTTCATAATTATGTTATTTTTAATGTATTGGTTAGCCATGTAAACCCACCTTTTAGGAGTACCCCAAGAACACTGCCTGGTTAAGTGACTTGCTCAAAGTCACACAGTAGGTATAAAGACATCGAAAGCATCAAACCCTGTACCCTGATTCTTACTTGAAGCACCTCATTAATAGCTTGCAGCCTTAATCCTATATTCTAACTGTGAGAATTTCATTAGCCTCTTCGTTTTCTTGTAGCTCATACAGTCCATCAATAATGGTGGTCATTAGAGCGTCATACTTCTTTTTGTTCAGAAAACACATGCTGATGGAAAACTCATTGTTCTGCTAAAATTGTAAGTGAATTGGGGTAGTCTGACTCTTATCTGTCTCCAGCTGTGCTGTGCATCTCTGATTTTGTTTCATAATTACTTTCACAGTTCTTATTGTTCAGAAAATGCATGTCTGTCCAATACCTGTTCTGTTACCATTTTAAGTGAATTAGATTTGTCAGGTGCTTAAGACTGAGCTGTTAAACTGCAGCATGTAGTTAAATGTGCAGGGCTGGAATTCTTCCACCTCCATTTGCCTACTGTGTGACTTTGAACAAGTAGCTGAACCAGATTGTACTCCCATGTCATTCCTGAAAAAGAATACTTTGCCCAGTGAACTTACCTAGTTAACAAATAGATAAAATAATAATGATTTGTCCCACCTGTTAATTTTGGTTTTGTCCAGAATTTCTAAGCAAAGAAGTCAAGAGGTGTTTTTGGTCTGTCCTGTTTAAAATGTGTGAGTTTTTAGCAAATGTATTTATTTATTTATTTTACATTTGTTTACCGGGAAAGTCCAACTGGATATATGTCCATTTTCAGCGGAGGCCTGGGAAGAAAAGCTCCAGAAAGCAGAGTATAAATACATTAGGAACAATAGAAACATTTAGAAATAAGTATAATATGCAGTTTTCAGTAGGTTGACAAACATGGATAAAACATAGTAGACAACATCAAAATCATGTGGCTTCAATTTCAGACAATAACACACAGAGTTATGGGCTAAGTCCCTTCAAGAATTCGTACACTTATTAGAGTATAAGGTTGAAATGCTTAGGGAGAGTTTGCAGGAGCAACGGGTGGTGATTAGTCAAGGTTTAAGCAGGGACACTGCCAATGCCGTTGAAAGTGTAGTTTGAGGCTTTTTTTGAACTGGGTTAAGGAGGATTGGTGAGTAAGTTCGGCAGGTAGCATATTCCAAGTTTTACCTACTGAGCTGGCGAATAGTGAGTCCCCAGCCACATTTATGCTCTTAGCTGTTTGTACCAGCAGTTTGTCAGCAGAGCGTGATGTCCTCAGGTTGCTGTATGGTTTGATGATCTTATTTAGTGCTGGTGTTTTTTCAGATCGATATAGTATTTTGTGGGTTATTATAAGTTGGTTGTATCAGAGAAGACTGGGCCACTCCAGCCATCCTAGTTGAGTTAGGTTGATACAATGGTGGGTCCTAGAGATAGCACTGGTAGCAAATCTAGCAATATGGTTGTAACAACTAGCAAGTTTGGTAAGGGTGGCTTGGTTCAGGTTAGAGAAGAGGGGGGAGGCATAGAGGAGGGTAGATAGTAGGTGAGACCGAGCAATAGTGGTTCTTGCAAAAGGAGTGAGGAAGGCTTTGATCCTGTATAGGGAGGCTAGTTTTTTGTTGACAGATTTGATGGCATGATTGACATGGATATCATATTTTAGGGCGTTATCGACTGTGATGCCCAGGAGTTTTGTGTGAGTATCTGGGGATATAATTGTGCCATTGTTGGAACTTATAGTAAAGAATGGTGAGGAGGCTTTGCAGGTGGGGGAAAAGATCAGCAGTTTAGTTTTGTTGGGGTTTAATAGAAGCTGACGGTTTGCAAACCATTTTATACATCATTGAAAGTATTCTGGTTAAGGTTAAAAGCTCAGTTGAGGAGGAGGCAGTACATATTTAAAGTAGAGTCGTCCACGTATTGGATGCAGGTGGCCTTGGGAATGATGGTGGGTAGGTCATTGATAAAGACTGAGAAGAGTAGTGGTCCTAGTATGGAGCCTTGGTGGACTCCTAGAGTAATGGGTAGACATGTGGATAGGGTATGCCATAAAACTGCTTGTTGTCTTTCAGACAGATAAGATTGGAACCATTTAATGGAGCTACTATTCAGTGACAGTTCCTTCAGGGTGCGAAGAAGCAGTTGGTGATTGACCATATCAAATGCCTTAGAGAGCTCTAGGAAGAGCGCTCAGGTAAGTTTGTTATTGTTTCGATTGGTGTTGATAGAGTTAGAGAAGGATAGGAGGGCTGATGTGGTGCTCTGGTGTGGCCTAAAACCATGCTGAGAGTTGGCCAGTAGTTTATTTTTGGTGGGATAGTGCATTAATTGGTTGTGGATGCACTTTTCCATAATTTTGGCCAGTGGTGATAGTATGGCTATTGGTCGGAAGTTTGAGGTCTAAAGAATTCCCTCCTTTATGAAGGGGAATGACATGGAAAACCTTCCAGAGAGAGAGGGGATAGTGGCTTCTGTCAAGGTGCGGTTTATTATGACCGAGACAGAGTATGCAATGGCATCTGCCCCTTTTTGTAAAAATTCTGGTGGGAGGACATCAGCTGCCAGAGTAGTGGGCTTTAGTTTGTTAATTAGAGATCGAATGGTGGATGTAGATACAGACTGGAAGGTGAAAGGGGGTGTGGTAGTGGTTGTGGAGGAGTTTTGAAAGGAGCTGGTGGGGGGTAGTTGGCTAGCTAGTGATTGGATGGTTTTGGTAAAAAAGTTGTTAATGATGTTAACAGTTTCCTTTGGAGTTTTAAGGTCGCAAGTTGAGGGGGTGGGGGTGGAGGTTTGGCCAGGGTGGAGCAGTTTGTTTATGCCTGCCCAAAATTTTTGAGGTTTGTTCTGGTGTTTTTGCTGAAGGTGTTGATAGAAGGTTTTTTTTTGTTTAACAGTGTAGCTTTCTTGGTACCATTCCTTAGTTGTCAGAATTTAATATGGTCAAGTGGGTCTTTGGAGGTGCGCCATTTCTCCCATGCTTTATTTCTTGCTATGATTTTGGTTTTGGTTACTTTAGAGAGCCAGGGGGCAGTCTTGGTTTTGGCTCTAATGGTGCAGGTAAGAGTGTGGGAATCTAGACTGGAGAGGAATTTAGAATTAAAATAGTCTATAGCATCATCTAGAGTAAGTTCTTTAAGTATGGCCCAATTGCATGCTCAGAGTTTGTTCTGAAAGTCAGTGGAGTTTAAGTTCTTGTTGTTTCTGATAGATTTGTAAAGAACTTGGTGGTGGTTATCTACTTTTTGCTTAATGATGTAAGTGAGTAAGTGGTCACTTCTGTCATCTGGGAGGGTACCCGTGTTATACAGGTCTGGGTGATTGTTGATAAGAATCTAATCCAGGACACTGCCTTTGTAGTTGAATTTATTTATTCTGGTGGTTAAGGATACAAAGTAAAAAATAAAAAGGTGTAGTGGCTGGAGAATAAAAAACACACTTTTATTACCAATAAAAAGAATAATGTAGGTAAGCACTTTCGAGGTGACCCTCTTCTTCAGACCTTAATAAAAACTACTACAAACATGCAGTTTAAATACAAGTAACAACCAATGAAAACACATAATGAGAATTAGTGTGGCAAACCTCTTTTTCTTAAGAGGTTTTAAAGAAACAGCACTGTTCAGGCCAGGTCAGACATAAGCCTTAAAATCAACAATCCATCTCAACTCTATATATTCAGTTTTATTGCGTAGATCTCCTTCTCTTAAGCTCTCATTAATTTTTTGTAAAACTAAGAATTTAAAGTTATGCTGTGTACCATAATCTGATACATGTTTGGCCAGTGCATTTGTTGATTTATTGTTACGTATGTTATTCAAATGTTCCATGACCCTCTCCTTCAACATACGATTCATTTTGCCTATATAAAATGCATTACATGAATTACACTTGGCCAAAAAGACTATGTTCTTAGTACAACAGTCCGCATAGAAAGAAAATTCTACTGGTTTCAAGTGTATCGGATGCACAACCATGCAGATTGACCATATGTTGCAACAAATTTTGCAAGCCCTACATGCATATGTTCCTTTGCGCTGCGAAATAAATCTTTCACTTTTACTGTTGTTCTTGTAACATAGCCGTTGTTTCAAATTCTTACTATTTTTAAAACTGAAGCTAGGAGTGGACCCTACAACTCTACTGATTTGAGGGCCTGTGAGTAAAATAGCCCAGTTCTTTGTAACTATCTCACAGGCCCTGTTAACATCACTAGAAAAAGTTAAACACAGCCAATTCACCATCTCAGCACATTTTCTCCCTTCATCATGTACATTTGCAGGGAGGTCTTCAGAGAAATAGGGTTTGGTTATGTTATCATCAAGAGAGTTCACTTCTGCCATAGCCTTATCAATCTCATGGGCTTTGTAGCCCCTATTCATAAGATCTACATCTTTAAATTCTTAGTTTTACAAAAAATGAATGAGAGCTTAAGAGGAGATCTACGCAATGAAACTGAATATATAGAGTTGAGATGGATTGTTGATTTTAAGGCTTATGTCTCACCTGGCCTGAACAGTGCTGTTTCTTTAAAACATCTCTTAAGAAAAAGAGGTTTGCCACACTAATTTTCATTATGTGTTTTCACTGGTTGTTACTTGTATTTAAACTGCATGTTTGTAGTAGTTTTTATTAAGGTCTGAAGAAGAGGGTCACCTCGAAAGCACTTACCTACATTATTCTTTTTATTGATAATAAAAGTGTGTTTTTTATTCTCCAGCCACTACGCCTTTTTATTTTTTACTATTTATATTTTTTTGGGTTTGTTGGTTCCACCACTTTCTTCTTATTTTATTAGGGTGAGGATACAAGTTAGGTATAGCCGTGGAGGTTTATATGGGTGGTGGGAGATTCAGAGGAACAATTGTTCCAGTCAATAGTAACATCTCCTAACACCATAGTTTCATGGGGATAAGTGTTGGAAAGCCATTGGAGGAAGTCTTCTAGGGCATTTGCATTGTTGCCTGAGTGGATATAAATGCAGGCAATGAATATGGATTTACTTTTGTTAAGCTGTAGTGTGATAACTAGGACTTCTGCATTATTGAACAAGGGGTGTTGCTGTGGGGCTAGAGTGACAGCTATTGTGTTTTTAAACAGAACTGCTACTCCTACACCTTTCCTGGTGTTTCATTCTAGTCTAAGTATGTCGTACCCTGGTGGGATAACCTTATCATTTTTAGTTCCTGGTTTTAGCCAGGTTTCTGTAAGACATAGCACATCAGGTGAGTAGGTGGCTAGAAGGGCATAAAGATTATGGAGCTTGTTGTTAATGCTCCTGATGTTTAGGTGACAGGTCAGGAGAGAGTTAGGGGACCTTGCATTTGGCCATATGTTGAAGGTGATAGTGGGCTGGGAGCTTGTGTGAAGGGTGGGTCCAGGGTTAGGGTGGAAGTCTCCATCCCTCACCAGAGTAAATTGTACTGTGGTTATTAGTTTCAGCACTTTACTTATTATTTTATGATAATATCTAGTTGTGGCGGAGATGGTCTGTGGTCTAGTTAATTGGTGGTTATTTAAAGTGGAGAGGGCAGGTTTGTTGTGAGCTAGGGGATGGTCTGATTCACTCAAGGTGTGAGCAGAGATGGTATGAGATATGGGGTGGTGAAAGCCAAGATAGGGCTGGTTTTCATAGATGGTGAGGAGATATAGCCCAGGCAATATAATTGAGAGGAAGACAATTGGTCTCATCTTGATAGTAGTGGTGCTTGGTAAGGAATGTGGGTGGAGAATTATGGATGTTGTTAGCAGGAAGGGGTGGTGTATGGAGGTATGGGTTGTCAGTGATAGGTTGTAGGAGGGGGAGTGGTTTATTGGGCTTAAATTTAGCAGTAGTGGGGGTGGGTGGAATTTGGGGCAAGGTGAGGCGAGGAGCAAGCCTGAGCGAAGCAAGGGTGAGCGAGCAGGGCTATACCATTTTACAAGGATTTCCAGGGTCTGTGAGTATGCAGACTTAAAGAATACAACTTTGCAGTGCTTTTACTCCGTTCCTTTTAAAGTGAGCTGCAATTTACTCAGTTCAGAGCTGTGTTTTACTCAATACTGTATTAAACAAAGTTTTGTAGCTTAGCCAGGCAACTTTACTGCTGGGAGAAAGCAAGCTTTTAACCTGAATTTTGTACAGAGATTTTATTTCTTTAGCAACTGTGAGAGGAAGTAAGCAGGGGGAGTGTGTTATACAGGCTGTTTAAGCTGTAGAATGCTTTTTTATTACTTATTACAGCAGCCTGACAAGGGAGTCTAAGACTGTTAAGCTGTCTTTTCTATGGATCCTAGGCTAGCTGTAGACCCAGTTCAGCCAAGCATGTGTTAGCACAACAGTTACACTTAAGGTATAGACTTTGCAGTGCTTTTCCTTAGCGAGGGACAGTGCATGAATGCTTTCTTTTAGTTTTCAGGATATTTCTTTTCAGTACAGATTGAGCCATTCCAGGTAAGGACAGGTGGGGTGGAAAGACCTGGTAAGGTACACAGAGTCAATGTATGGATTCTAAATGTAACATAGCTAACATAATAGCATGCAAACAGTATTATACATTCAGGCAGGGCATGCATTAATATTAGTAGTGCCACAGCTTCTGCATTACTCTATACTCAATTACAACTAGCAATCAGAGCAGTAGTTTACAGCACAGGCAAGTTCAGTGAATTTTACACAGCTTTTCCTATGTGGTTTTATGCTATCAGTAGTTACAGCATTAAGGCAGTACAGCTAAATCCACTTGCTAAATGATAGGAAACAACACTTCTGTTCTTGATTCTTAAAGCAGCATAATAGTGTATCACAACAAACTATGTTGCCAAGCTTATAATGTTAAACTTACCACATGCAGTTAATAAACATGCTTAGAATATCACTCTTGGCTAACAAATTCCACTCATTTTCTAAACATTCTACTGGTTTGGCTAATTAGAAAATCATTGCTATACACACCACGTAGCTCCTTTAGTTATTTTTTTGCCACATAATCAGTGAAAAACAGAAAAAAAAACAGTTCTAGCATACCTTTTGTGTAGAAAAACAGCCAACTGGGTCCTTAGGCACTAGGGGTTTGAAAACGGTAGCTGTAGATTGTAATCACTTAACATTGAAAAGCATGTTTTATATTTTGTATCCTTCAGAAAATGTTTTCTAATGCAAAGCTTGTTATTCTAACACCTTTCTAAAAATATACAGAGAGTATTTGAAATGGCTTTTTGATTTTGGGAGTTTATCTCTGATTCTTGAGCTAAGAAGTTGAGAAGGCAGTGGGAGATGTTGAGTTGCTATGCATACTGATATCCATTTCTGGGCCATTATTTATGAATTTATCAGTTCACTTGATCTGTGGTTAGAGTCATGCAAATGACTGTAATTGACATGTGTTTGTGTGTGTATACATGTACTTGCATGCTTGTGTGTGCACAGAGGGCATAGTTCTCAACAGTCCCTGATTTTTTCCTTATGTTTGTAAATTGTTCCATGTAACATTTCTGGCTTTCTGGTAACATGTTGTCAACTGTGATATATGCAGTCATACAAGAGGCTGTTGCCATATGTGTGTGTAAACATGTGGGTCTTGCATCCCAGAGTAATTGCGGTGCAAAGGAAAGGCCTTGATTGGAGTCCACAGGAGTATTATCAGATGAGCCATGTTCTTTGGGTGGGACCCTTGGATTCCTTGTTCTGTTGACTGATGACAGTGTGTTTATTGTTTGGGTATGAATAAGCTGGACAGCATGATGTCTCCCAAATGTAATGTTAATATTTTAATTGTGAATATATTTTTAATTTATCTTGTTTTTTGCTGGCATGTGGGTGTGAAGTGCAATGTCTTGGGCTATAACAATTTGTCTGACACATTGTACAGATGATTATGACTATGATCTGTTAAAATGCTGCTTCCTGTAGTGCTGAGTTTGTTTCCATCTGACCTTGTTTGTTAGCTGTCTGACTCTGACCAAGTTATTTCACCAGACAGTGCTCCAAGGCTGCCCTGAAAAGGGTCACTTGCATCCAGTGGGCTGTCTCAGGTTGTTAGCAAATGTGCTACACATTTCTCTCTTGAATTCCTGCCCCTTTAGTGTTTCATAATATGCTCTTCCACTGTGAATCTTATAGTTTAATGGGTTTCCATGTGCATTTTCAATAAATGTGAGTTTCAAGAAAACTGAACTTTTCATGTTGATCATGTTATGTCTGTTTTTGGAGTGAGAGTATTGTTTTGCTTGTTTTTTTTTTTTTTTTAGCAAATGGCTCAATGTTTTTGCTGCAGAGTTTTAAACAATCCAAATCTGTGTGATCACTTTAAAAGTAAAAAAGAAAACAATATGCACACTCATAGGTTTGAACAGTATTTGGAGACAAGCAGACAAATGGTATTTCTGGGGGAAGCAGTCCATTACCCTGCCTAGAGACCTATTTGATCATGATCTGACTTTGTAGACAGAGAACATATGAGTACAGACCTTTTAACTTCTGTGCTCAGGAATTCTGGACAAAGCTAAAATAATGGGGGCGCAAGGACAATTTTTAAATATTATTCTAATTCATTTGCATCAATGTACTTTTTCTGAAAAACAACAAGTATGAAATTATAATGTCTGACTTTACTGACTGACTGTAATCTGCAGAGATGTATCAGAACATTAAACATTTTCAAGGGACAGAGCAGTAGTATGAGGCAATATTGGAGACTGTTTGCAAAATCAGGGATAGTTAAGAGGCATGGAGGGGATTATAGTGCCTTGCACTGTATACTTTATTTCATTCATTTAACACAGACATCTGAGGTGTAATCAGTCAAGAAAGTGGTTGTAAGTACCTGTTTGTATGTGCACTCATGCTTGTGTGTCGACATTAAATACTGACATAACTTATATTTTGGATGTAAAATATTTCCTCCAACAGCAACTTTGAGATATTAGACGGAAAAGCTGTTTTACTTCAAAATAAATAAAAGTGCATTTACTAGATAGCCCATTATCTAAGTGCAATAATGCCCTCAAGGCTGGGTGTTATAGGGGAAATTACAGACCTGTCAGGACTGGAGAAGCCAAGAGCTGCACAGTACTCCTCGTCAGTCCCTTGTTTCATCAATAATGTTCATCATGATGGTCATTATCAATTGCTTATTTTTAGCTGTTGCATTAAATGCTTGTATTGCTCAGCTTGTACTTCATACTTCTGTAAATTTGGATGGTGTACTGCTGTAATTTTTTAACATCAGTACTTTAATTTTAAACCAACATTTATGTTATGATTTTGCCTTTTGGTTTTAGATATAATAAAATCCATAAAAAGACTGGTTATCACCATAAAACAAGTCAGAATATGTGTCTTAGTACTTATGTGCTAAATGGACAGTGAAGAGAGCCAAATGCCTTTCTTCAGTCACACCCTGGGCATTGGTAATAAATGTTACAATTTATAAAGTTTTTTGTTTTAAAAAGTTAAATAATATGTCAAACAAAGTGAATTGCAGTACTGCAGTATGGCAAACAGCATTAAAACATCACATTTATGTTTGCATGCATTCATGCCATCTTTCTTTTTTAGTTAGAGTTATAGTCATGACACCTTTTATGTCAGTGGTGGATTTAGGCTTTGGCACAGGGGGACCCCTCCCCTTTCACTTTCGTATGGTACAAACCGTGCATTGAAGAAAAAGATTCTCCATCATGGTTTAAAATTGGGAACACACTACCAAAAGATAAGTACTTTCTCAGTTTTGTATCATTTTGGTGGTGCGTTTTTCGATTTCTAACCATGATGAGATACAGAAGTACTTTATTTCATCAGTCACAATCATGATTGGAGATGAAATTGGAGAAGCCAGGTCAGCTAATCATTGTGTGACCCCAAATGGTCCCCAGGTGCATTTCCCATAATGGTTAAGAATGTGCGCTTTGCAAGGGAAAACGAAAGGACTCTCTTGTTAAGAAATAAAAGATTAAGAAACTTACAAATTTAGCACAGATTTCAGTGCAGCCTGTCTCTAATCGTGTAGTCCCAACAAGTTTTTATAATTGTAGCATGCAATAAGATTTGAGCAGTCAATGGCTGCATAAAAACCTGAACAGCAAGGAGAACCAAGTATGTTTCATTTTAGAGGGCAGTACAATGCTCCCAAATAGCAGTGCAAGTCCTCTTTTAAGTAATTATAAACTAAACTCAGAAGCTGTTGAATTTAAATGTTGGCAGGTATATTTTCTGTATGTGAATGTGTGCATTTTTATAAACGTAGGGGCACTGCTACCAAGAAGATAGACACTTTTGTGCAGTTATTTGTAAAATTAAGCATCTACAAATATCTTAATCAAGGCAAAGGCTGCCGACATTTAATTTAGTTTTATTTAAGTGCTTAGTAGGGGGAGGGAGGGGTGCAGCAACACTAAAGCACAAAAGTAAGTCTTTTATATTTTGTTCTATTTTCATTTCCTGAATTGCTTTATTTTTCTTTTGTAAATGCTGGGAGAAGGGAGAGGGTGTGAAAGTTGTAGTCACACCAATATAAATACTAAAAATGCCGATAACATCAACATCGCAAAAACTACACGTAAGCCATCAAAAGAAGACGTTAGAATGATGATGTGATTCAGCTATTAACCCAAGTGTGGGAGCTGCAAGATTAGGTTTCTTTTGCAAAATAAGGATGTTTCAGCATAGCTCTTAACCAGTCAAGGACAAATCCAGAAATAATCATGGACAATCGGGGACACTTTTAAAATATTAGTATTGTTAACTTGAGATATTGACAAAACAAGAGAATATGAATTAATATACAGTTTTTGAAGTAAACGAAGTTTATAACATTAATTATTGACATTATTTATTAAGTATAATGCACCATGTTTTCTCCAAAGGTCACTGATTTTAGGAGAGATTAAGAGGGAGCTAAAAGGCGAGTCAGAATCAGGGATATCCCTGAACATCATGCTTTCTCCATTCTGTTATCTTCACGGACTATGTGGTAGACAAAGTGGATTGTTCAATGTATAACAGGAATGCTGGGAAGAAAATGATGACATTCAGCAATAAAGCTACTTTTTCACAGCTTTAGTTTTTGAAGCTGTTCTCAGTACATTAATTTGATTACCTCCAATTTTTCTTATGGAAAGACCACATGGATTGGCAAATTTCTATACTTATAGGTTCATAGGTTCATACTAGGCTATCTGCCCTAGGGCATTTATAAGCCTAGCCAGAGTGTGTTTGGCTTTTGCCACCCATTTTAAATTAATTTTGCTATGCCCTTTTTCGAGGTTAGTATACTGTGCCTCTGTCTAACAGTGACACAGAAGTGATACCCGGGGTAAACCTAAGATCTCCCATCCACTCATCAAGATTCCTCTTGAAGAGAGTCAATGAGGGACTCTACCTAACCTGGACTGGGATTTTATTCCAGAGTGAAGGGAGCCTCTGGGTTATGAATCTGTCCCTCCAGCATGTCCTATTTATTTCAGTGCTGAGGTTCAAGTCTCTCGAGCACGTAGCTCGATGGGATTTGGATTTTCTGAGGTGCAGCATGTCCATTAATTCCGGGTTGGACATGGCTTTATACATCAGGCACAGATCGCCTCTGAGCAGGCGGTATGCCACTGAGTAGAGCTGGAGTTTCTTTAACCGGGCAGCATATGGCATCTGTTTGAGCCCTTTGATCCTCTTGGTGAGGTACTTTTGGGGTCTTTCCAGTTGCTGCAGGTGTCTGGTAAGGTACATCCCAAAAGGGGCATTGTACTCAATTATGGGCCTGATGAGGGATGAGTAAAGAGGCACGATGACCTCCCCTGATCTAGATGTGAATCCCTTCATGATTAGGTGGGCTATATAAAATGTTTTTCTAACGACTTTGGCCACGTGGTTGTCAAATGAGAGATTGCTATCAACTTGGGTCCCCAGGTCCCTAATTACTTCTTCCGTACTTAATGGATTACCACCTATGTGGTAATTTGTGGGCACTTTGTTTTTGCCAAAAGGGATGACTATACACTTTTTAGCGTTTAGTTTGAGGCCATGGCTCTGGCACCAGTTGTCTGTTTCTATGAGGCCCTTTTGTAGGATGCTTGTGTCGGCTGGAGAGTCGATTATGGCGCCCAGTTTGCAGTCATCTGCGAACTTGGTCAGCCACAGTCCTTCCGTGTTAGCCTGTACCTCCGAGAAATATATACTGAACAAGAGAGGTCCCAGGACTGAGCCTTGTGGGACGCCACTTGTAACTGATTTGGAGTCTGACATGGCTCCAGCAATTCTAACCATGTGGGTTCTGTCCTTGAGCCAGTTTGCAACCCATCTAGTGACAGAGGGGTTTATATTTAAGCTGGTGATATTATCTATAATGCCCGAGTGGGATATTGTATCGAAGGCTTTTGCAAGGTCCAGGTAGGCTGTGTGGACCACCTTCCCCTCGTCAATGGCCTTGGTGACTGTTTCAAAGAACTCAACCAGGTTTAAGAGGCAGGATCTGCCCTTAACAAAGCCGAACTGGGTAGGATCCAGTGTCTGTAGGTCCCCAATATCTTTATTTATGAGGTCCATGATGATCCTTTCCATAGCCTTGCAGACCAAGCTAGTCAAGCTTATGGGGCGATAGTTTCCAGGATCCGTTGAGGCACCACCTTTGTGGAGAGGGACCACTGTTGCTGTACGCCACTCTTTGGGTACATATCCTGTAGTAAGGCTGAGATTGAACAGTAGTTTTATGTTTGGGTTTAGTTCTTCTTCGAGTTCATGTAGGACGCACCGTCTGGTCCCACTGATGCTGTGTTTTTTGCTTTGGAGAGGGTGGCTCTTACCTGAGCATCTGAGATGTCAGAGGGGCAGCACTCTGCTGGGATAGATATTTGCCCTTTTGGTGGGGAAGGGGGGGGAGAAGTTTGCACTGAACCTGTCAGCTAGGATGTTGGCAATGTCTGTGGGTTCGGTGTATTTTTTTGTCATTTTGGACTAATTCTGAGCATATCTGGGAATTCCCACCCAGGTTCCTAACATAACTAAATAAAGCCTTGTGATTATCCTTAGTGTCCTGTGCAATTTTTCTCTCGAAGCTGGCCTTAGACGATTTTATGAGTGCCCGTAGTTTTTTGCTAATACTGATCAGAGACGCCTTCCTGTTTTGGGATTTTGCTCTATCATGTAGTAGCTTCCTCCTTCTATTGTATAGTTTGTTTATGGCTGGGGTCCACCAGACAGGACGCCTAACTTTGGAGGATTGGGTCTTGGTTTTATTTGGGATTGCATGACCCATGCATTCCTGAAGGTGTTCATAGAATGCGTTTATAAAGGATTCTGCGGTCTGGACCGTATTTTCCACAGACCCGGGGGCTTTGAAGGATTCCACCTCGGTTTTGAGGAGTGTGAAATTTGCTTTAGAGAAGTTTTTCACTGTGGTTTTCTGGGCAGGGGCTGGGGTCGGGATGTGAATATCTAGTGAGATTAGTTTATGGTCTGATCTTACCAGTGAGGGATACACTTCTGGTCTGGAGCATAGAGTCCCCATGTTGGTAATGATCAGGTCCAGTATGTTTTCCCCTCTTGTGGGAGTGGCAACAAGTTGTTCCATAGCATTTGAGTTTATAAATTCTAGGAACCTTTGGGCTAGGGTGTTGGAGCTAGAGTAATGCTCCCAGTCTATGTTAGGGTAGTTGAAGTCACCCAATATAATGGTGTTTGGGGAGACCTTCATATTTTCCAGTGTTCTCAGGAAGGCCGAGTGGGGTTCCTGGGTTTGGGAGGGTGGTCTGTAGCAGGCTATAAACTGGAAGGCAGTTTTACCCACTGTTAGTTGCACATGGATAGTCTCTGATGCTTTGTGCTGTGCCACCAACCTGGAGGTGTGGGTATCTTTGACGAATATTGATACTCCCCCTCCTTTTGTGGTTCGGTCCACATTTTGGGGCCAAAAAACATGGTATGAGGTATAACCTGGTAGTGCTGGGGTGCTCTCGGGAGCCTTGAACCAGGTTTCTGTTACTGCACAGATATCAATGTTCCTTATGCTAAGGAGAGTTTTGAGTGTGTGCATCTTGAGGTTTAGACTTCTGGCGTTGAGTAGCATTACTCTTAGTTTCTTATCCCTTGTGATACCTATGGAGGTGGGTTTGTCTTTTGAGCCTTGCCTAAAAAAGGCACTATGGGGGTGGCAAGAGCCTTTGCCAATATCCGAAAGCCCAGGGGTGACAGGTGCAAGCCGTCCCTAGCGAAGCATCGTGGCTTGTCGAACATGTCATCCCAGGCAGGCAGGCATTGGATCCCCTTTGAATGACACCAATACTTAAGCCAGTTGTTGAAATTGATCATCTTGTCTTCATATTATGGCATCATTCTTGGTGAGGGTAAGATGCTACTCAAGGTCAGGGTCATACCGGCCTGGGCTACATGCTCAGAGATCTCCTCTATGTCTCTTTTCATGTAGTCCAGGGAGGAACATCTCAGGTCATTCACACCAGCATGGACAATGACTGAGTCATATTTGTACTTGCCTTGGAGTGACCTGAGTGCTTGTGTTATGTGGCGGATCCTAGCGCCCGACAGGCAGCTCACCATGACCTTCTCCTTGTTCAGCCTGGTGAGCGGGATGTCAGTGTGCCTGATGATAGAGTCACCTATTACAAGTGTATCAGGTGTGTTGTTTAGCCTTAAGGGCTGTGACTGTCCGGCACACTGGCTTTGTGAGCTATGTGTTGCACGTGTTTTGTTTTGGGGTAGCGGTTGCTTGGGTGTCTGCTTTGGAGGTCTCTGCTGCTTAGGCAGATTTTTATTTAGAGCCTCCGAGTATGTTTTTGTGTGTTTATGTGTTTGGTTTGCTGTCGTGGTAGGTCTATGTGAGACTGGAATTGTAGTGAGTGTGGTTTCCTTCTCCTCCTGACTGGTTACGCCAGTACTGAGTTGAGAGAGCTTAGCCTCCAGTTTGGCTATATGGTTGCATCTCTCACATGTGTTGGAATTTGTTGGGAGGAGGAGAAGGTTGTATGTGTACATGAGGCAGTTGTAACATTGCCTCAAGATTCCCAGATTCACTAGCTGGACCGGAGAGGAGATTGACTTAAGTAATCAACGGTTGATTTGAGTTAAAGTAGAATTGTAAATGACTTGGGGCTGTTCTATTTAGCTGTCCTTCATGATGCTTACATCATCAATTACCTCTTAAGTTATTTCTTCCTGTGTTTCATTTTATTTATTTACTTAGTTGGTAAGGGAGATATGATTGAGCATGCATCTAGCTATTTTCATTAGGTGTTTGCCGTTATGTTTGATTTAAAAGTATATTCTGGTGAGCAATTAATTCAGTTTTGTTATGTAATGTTGACTGCATCTGCCAGCCAAGAGTTATCCAAAGCAAATGTAATCTTTCTTTATTCCTGTCTTCCCCGTTTCTGACTCCCCATTTATGTCTGTATTTTATGACAATTGCTTAACAGTTAAAAAGAAAGAGGTGTCTTTTTTACCCCCTCTAAAAATAAATAAGCAAATAAATTTAAGATAAAGTTGTAGCAAGCCTTGTAAAATATAGTATAATGTAGAAAGTGTAGATAGGTTCAGTTAAATTTACAGGTTACCTCATTAAATAACATATATAACAGTATAACATCACAAAAAATACTTCAGCTTCTGCCTTCCATGTATTATGTAAACTGGTCTCCTGAATGCTATGCTTCTACTTTGGTTTATTTATATGTTGCAGTATTGTAATGATCCATTTTCTTTGTCAGTCTATTTTATGTTGTTTACTGGGTATTTGACAGATGTCTTATCCTTGAGTCTGTTCTGAACATGCCCACCTGTTGATTATTTTTATTTAGAGTTTCACTCTTACATTTATAAACAAGCGTGTTTATGCATTACTGAGATGTTATGCACTGCTCTTGTCTTGCAGCTCACAAAAGACATTATTGATAAATTAATTAATGAATTAATTAATTAATTAATTAATTAATTAATTAATTAATTAAATTCATAAGGCACATTGTGTGAAATGGAGTATTACCCATGTAGAATATAGTACACTAAAGCTGTCATTAGTTATGAAGGTATGCAGTACTTCTATTATTTAAAGCATTTCCCAAACCAAGTAACAAATTGTTCACCCTATGAAGTGAAAGGTTAAATGATCTTTTGAAGATACTATGATCAGTAATAAAACTGTGTTGTAATTTTGGTGAACAGTGCTTATGTGATCTGAATTGTATTTTATTTGATAAGTCATTCCCATTTTAATCTGACCCTGTAGTATTTAAGTGAAATGGCACAGATGGCATAGATGAACAACTTTAAACCAAGGAATCACATAGCTGAACCCTGATATCACTAAATCAACAACTTGGGGGGGGGGGGGCAGAGCCTAGATGGCCAACTGAGAGCAGTGAATTTTGAGAGCTCCATAAACTAGTATAATAATATATTTTTAAGTTTAAAACATCAGAAATATATAGATAAACTACTAAACTACATAAATATCAATTTTGGTGGCGATATACAAAAATGTTCCTGTCAAGTAACTTGGAGATATATTGAGTCACTGAACATGAAGAACTCAAGGAATTCTCACCCAGATGCTGCTTTGAAAAAAGAACTGCAATTGATGATATCTACCTTACAGGAACTATATTTGAAGATGGATGGCTTTAAAAATGACTTAGAAAACCTCAAATTAAATTTTCAAAAGGAGTCTGATACTCTTAAGGAACTATTACAGCAATGCCATACAAAAATAACAAATATAGAGACTTCTCTAAATGACATTGAAGGGAGACTCAAAGAGGTAGAATTCCAGAATTTCTGCTTAAACAGAATACATGGCTGCTTAACAAAATAGATGACATTGAAAACAGGGAAAGGAGAAACAACATAAGGATCTTTGGTCTGCCTGAAAACACTGAAGGTGAAGGCATTATTTCATTCTTAACAACCTGGGTTCCTGAATTTATAGACTTGAAAGAGGGACTTTCATTTGGAATTGAAAGGGCACATAGAGCACTGAGGAAACTTGCTTCTAACTCAACAAAAACTCCACCTAGATCCATAGTTATAAAATTGTCAGTGAGATGAGAACCTTTAATGACTTAGAAGAAGCTATTATATTCATCAAAAACAACAACATAGTGTCTATCCCAGAAGAAATGGAATGGATGGCCCTTACTCTTAAAAGAATAAAAGAAACAAATCCTTGGACTGCTGCTAGAAAGAAGAAACAAAAAACTGATTCCAAGATAGCTGTCCTAAAAAATAACTCTTACAACTACATCTTTCAAAGTATCACTGATACGGTACATCACTTGTCATCTGTTTTTAGTTTAAAAAAAGGAGGGATTCTTAAACAACTGAGAAACAGTAATGATTTATTCAGAATGTTCAAAGAGTCCAATAATTCTTCACAAACAAAGGTAGGTCAAGATGGGTTACTATTTACATTATATGTAAGCCAAACAAAGCAACATATAATACAAACATAGAAGTTTCTATTCCCCTACATGAATTCAATGAATACTTATCTTGTTCATTTTTCATTGATTTTACTTATAATAATTTAAGTAATTAATTAACTAATTCAACAAGGTACCATTCATCAGAATTCAGACTCAAATGTAACAAATTAGCATCATATATGTTTTATAGTTTTCTCTATTCATTATTTCCGGGATGGTATTCGATTTCTCCCTTTTCTTTCCCTCACTACCCTGTGTTCTAGTGGTAGAACTTTATCAGTTATTAATTTAGCTGCACAGTAATATATCCTGTTTCTCATTAGAAGGATACAGTGGATTACTGCAAAATTCACCTAGTTTCTGGCATACTTTTCGTACTGCTGATGGGTAGTTTGATGACTACTTAAGCAAAGCTTTCATTTATTACAGATCATTATAAGTGATATAGTTTATTAGACTTGTATTTTTGTTTGTACAGATGCATATTTAAATGTAGCCTTTGATGTTTCTGGATTTTGTACATTTGGGAGCATTAGACATGCTGTAGGCGGATTGGGCACTCTAAATTGGCCCTAGGCGTGAGTGCACGTGTGTGCGTGTGTGCGTGTGCGTGTGCGTGTGTGTGTGTGTGTGTGTGTGTGTGTGTGTGTGTGTGTGTGTGTGCCTTCTGTGGAAGGTTGGGTGCCGGGCTGGCAACTCGACACCATAAAACTCCACTGCCAATCATGAGCAGACAGGTGATCTGCTGTGGTGACACCTAACCGGGAAAAGCCAAAGGAAGAAGAAGATAATAGCAGTAACAGTAGAGTGTTTTGAAAAAAAATGCTGTCATGGAGACTAATACCTTCTGCAGTTAAAGTATGATTTAGAAATGTCATGTATATCCTGGTTAAATAATAGTAGCAAGCTCTTACTGCAAATGTCATCATTATTCTGTCTGAACATAATTAATATCAATTATGGCAGGTATCACAGCTACGAGTGCTATTTGATCAATCCTGATAAGGTGTGCGTGGATGCAGTTGTGTCTCACAGCTAGTACAAATGTCATTATTATTCTGTCTGAACATAATTAATATCAATTATGACAGGTATCATAGCTTCGAGTGCTGTTTGATTAAGCCTGACAAGGTGTATGTGGATGCAGCTGTGTCTGGCAGCTGTTGTATATTGCCGTTTTCATCTCCAGGAAGCTGTGGGTTGTGGCTTGTGATCGAGGTTTACTGATGCTTGTGAACTGGGAAGAGATCTTTGGTGTTTTGGCCTGGATCCAGGGGAGGGGGGTGGATGGAACTGTGATTTGGGATATTTTGGCAGAGAATGGTTTGTTTGTACATCTGCTGAGTGAGAGGTGGAGGGCTGGAGGAGTGTGTTATCTCTTGTTGTGGCAGCTTGTTGAGAGGTGTTTTTTTTTTTTTTTTGATATGTTCACTCTCTGTTCTTTTCCTGGCTGCTGCCTCACTGAAAGTGAGGGAATTTAGGCTTTAAGTTGCTATATAGTGAAGCTTTGCTTTAAGTGCATCGCAAGACGCTAGTATGCAGTACACATACACACTAACAGAAACAGATGCTCCCAGGTTGCTATGGTAATGGAGACAGAGTGACGATAATGCTTAACAGCTCTGAGGAGCCTCCGAGATGATTCTCGGCAATGATGTTTTTGGTTTTAAAAATATATATATATAATAAAAGGGCTGTTTTAAACCACATGTACACATATTGATGGTCTCCCAACACTTCGTTTAGCTCATTAAGTTGATTTTTGATAAAAAAAAAAAAAAAAAAGGAAAAAAGAAAAATAATAAGCGCAGTTTTATATTTAAAATGTATTTTGGTCCAACCACATTAAGGACTTACATAAGAGTGGTAGTCTGAGTTATTGTGAAAGACTAAGACCACTTGGTCTTGTGTAGTATCCTTTGCAATGGCCTGGGAGGTGAGCTTGCTTGGATGTGTTGGACATATGGGATAGCTGATTCTAGGGGTGTTTGGGTTGCCGGGAAGTGCTAGAGAGTCATCAGATTTCCTTTGTGGAAATATCTGTGGGAATGGAAGGTGTGTTGAGTGGTTCACTGGCAGAGTAGCCACTGCATGGAACAGGCTGATAAAATGGAACAGGACAAATATTGGTTTGGATATTTTAAGAACAGCCTGGAAACATACCACATGAACTAGTGAATGGTATTCTGGCAAAACTGGATGGGCATTGTTGCCCGTGCTTGAAGTACTGATATGTGTGTATGTAAGGATGGAAATATACTTATAGCAAATAAGAAGCTAGAAGGGTCTCATAATTTAAAGTCTATGGACTGTATAAACATGCTTGGAAGGAGCTAATAATAAGAATAAGCATTACAGCTTGTAGTCTCTCAAATAACTAAGCAACAGCCAAAAAAAAAAAAAAACACACACACACACAATAGTTATGTAATGTATGATGTTAGTAAATCTAGACATAAAATATATAATCGTCATATAAGATGAAGCAGCCTGCTGAACTTAGATATTAAAGACAGGATTTAATAACACGGGTTTGTGTATAATAACTCTACTGTCTTAACTTGTCATAAATGACATACACTACACTGAACATCAAGGGGAAGCATGGTGATTTTCTTATATAAGTAAATATGCATAACAAGTCATGTAATTGCTTTAACTTGAATTGTAGTTTTTGTAACCCATCTTGACCATATATAATACTTAAGTAGTTACCAAGGTAACTAATGTTTTATACATGACATTAAACTGACAAAGTTGTTCAAGAGAAACAATACAAGCCTGAACTTGAAATGTCACAGAATGTAACAATTATAGTCTGAACAAATAGTATTAAATTGACAATAGACACTCAGTTTAATAACATGGGTTGTGTATAATAACACTACTGTTTTAACTTGTCATAAATGACATACACTATACTGAACATCAAGGGGAAGCATGATGATTTTTCACATATAAGTAAATGTGCATAGCAAGTCATATAATTGCTTTCAGAAATGAGAGGGATGTTGCGAAGCGAGCTTAAACAGTCTCAAAAATGAACCTGTCACAAAATGCAAGCGATCCACAAATGTTAAGACTCCACAGATTTATTGTTCCAGAAACAAACTTTGGATAAGCGCTTTCACTACAAATAGCTTCATCAGATCCTTTTCATGGTAACTAAAGCAGGACCTTACACATATATAGCAAATAAACCGATTAAAACAATTAGACAATTAATATCATTATAATTAAAGAAAAGTATTATATTTAAAGTGATATGTTTAAAAAAGCGCATAAATTTATCCTAGACACTTTTAAAAATGTTACATAGAATAATTTAACAAACTTGATAAAAACTATACTTATAAAATATATGTATGGTAACTATACAAAAATATATATACTAAAACAATTGTACTCAGTAGGTACAATATATAGATATGCATGTCTAAATATTACATATATGCATATAGTCTTATATGTATTATGCATGCAAGCCTAGATATTACTATATTATATATAAGGCATGAAAGTCATTTCACATTCCTCCGCTGTCTTAATTTGGGTTTTATGGAGGCTATTTCATTGAGCCCAGACCCTTTATCAGCTCTTAGCATAACTATCCATTCACTTTCCTTACTTTCTGTGAGGTTCCTGATATCTCCACCCCTATTACTGGGAGTCACAACCTCAAGAGTTCTAAACAAAAAACTGTGTGATTCCCCAAATAATGTTATGTGCTTGGCCAATGCATTGTGGCTCGATCTTTTCCTGATGTGATATAAATGCTCACGTATCCTGTCTCTAAAGGTACGATTCGTCTTACCCACATAAAAAGACAGGCATACCTGGCATACTGCTAAATACACCACATTGATGCTCATACAATCAGCATCTGCATTGGTTCTAAATGTAGTTTTTAAATCAGGGTGAAAAAAAGTTGTATTAATGTCTATGAAGGAGCAGAAATTACAATGGCCACAAGGCTTGGTATGTCCATATCCCCTAGCTCCAATTTCAGATTTAGTGGAACATAATATTCTCTTCAAGTTCTTCTTATTCCTAAATAAAAAACGTGGCCTATCACCCACTATCTCTTTCAGGTCACTATCAACCTGCAGGATATCCCAGTATTTTGTGATAATCCGAACAGAAGGGTGTTGTGAATTTGACATGTCTATCAAAGTTATTCTCTTTAGTTATCCCATTAATACTATGGGGTCCAAAATAAGGTGTGGCTATAGAAGAACGTAATTCATTGGCTTCTGCCAAATGTACCATTATTTCATTTGTATGGTATCCTCTATCTACCAACCTTCCCTTAAGGTCATCAATTTCTGACATAAAACCTTCATCAGTGGGATTCAACCTGGATGCTCTGATTGCTTGACCTTTCATAACATTCTTGAAAACAAAAGGTGGGTGCATACTCGATCTCAGGAGTAAAGAATTACTGTAACAAGCTTTGCGGTATACACCAGTATTTATAAAACCATTAGCTAGTCTCTCCAGAAATATATCCAAAAATTCTATTTTATGAGTAGAAAATTGCATTGTGAATTTGAAACAATTTGTCAAGTTATTCATTACAAGGAACATTGATTCTAGTTCATCTATACTCCCATTCCAAAGAATAAACAAATCATCGACAAAACGTTGATAAAAAACAACATGCTTTCTAAATAGGGTTTCAGGAAAGAGAACATGTTCTTCCCAATGGGCTAAAACCATATTGGCGTAGCTATTGGCACAAGGCGTGCCCATTGCTATGCCATCTAGTTGTCTATATGTGACATCCTTGAACATAAACAAATTATTCTCCAAAACAAGTTCTAAGAAATGAACTATAAGGTCTATGGATACTGTGGTATAATCATTGTGTTCTTTTAAATAATCTGTTATATAAGCAAGTCCTAGGTTGTTGGGAATAACCGTAAATAATGATTTTACATCAAAGGTGGCAAACAAAAATGTATCAGTGCTGTCAAATTGCTTGATGTTCTCATATAACTCAACTAGAAACTGTTTTGAGTCTTTTAATACAAATTTATTGTTGTTCAATATCCTTCTTAGATATTTCTCCGTATAAACGGATAAATGCTCAGTAACCCACCCACGGCCTGAAACTATTGGTCTCATGGGTGGGTTATGAGCGTCCTTGTGTATTTTAGGTAGACCATTTATAATGGGAATCACAGGTATTTTAATGACTAGATAATCATATAGATCTTTATCTATTAGTCTGCTCTTATGGATATCAAGTAGAGTATCCTTAACGTATCTAATTATATACTGTACTGCCTCTGTAGAAATGGGTTCATAATAGATGTCATTGAGCATGCACTCCATAGACGTCTTATAACTCTCAGTGTCCATCACAACTACTCGACCACCCTTATCGGCTGGTCTGATGGTGATGGTTGTATCATTCTGTAGTTTCATGAGACTAATTCTTTCCTTGTAAGTCAGACTGTCCTTCATTCTAGCCCCATTTTTGGTGTTACCATTACCATGATATTTATGTATCTCATCCTCTGTTAATTTTGAGAATGCCTCTATGAGTGGATGTTGTATGGGTACAAAATCACTTAGGTTTTTAAAAGAAAACACTCTTGTGTTATCTGTCCCATTATTCTCTCCTTTATGCAAATACTTCAACATTACATTCCTACAGAATATTTTTAAATCTATAACAGTGTCAGCCAGTCTACTCTTGCTCCTAGGTATAAACTTAAGTCCTTTATTCAATAAATGGATATCATCTGGAGTCAGCGTAGCACTAGATAGATTATAAACTAATTTTTGCTGTTCCACATTTTCTTTAGAGTGTGATGGGGTTGTGGTTCCCCTGAGTATTTCCTCTTCTGCCTCCCCCTGCTCATGGACCGCGTTCTCCGTGGTCCCTTCTCTAATCGAATTGGGAGGGGAAAAGAAATATCAGTGTTATTCAATTTATCTGGGTGACCTTTCGTTGTTTTTGGTCTGACTACTGTCTCAGAGCCTTGTTTAGTTATGTCAGGTTTGCTTTTAATTATCTGTATCTCAGGATATAAATTACTATTGGATTCCATACAGGGATGCATCAAATGTATAACGTCAGTGGAATCTGTATTTAAACAAGCTGACTGAGCAGAATTGCTCTTACTGAGCTCATTCCCTATAGACTTATCAGGTACTGGACTCTGTCTAGCCTGATTCAAATGTAATTGCTCAGGATTCGATGCTAGAGTAACAACACTGTTATGCATACTATTATTGATTATATCATCACTAGAGGTAGTTAAAACCTCTTCAAATCTAGTGTTTGTATCAACCTGTCGTAAAACAGGTAGCCTTTCAACAACAGTTTCATTAACATTCTTATTGTCAATATTCAACATATTTTGTCCATTTCTAGGCCACATGAAAACGTGACCTAATTTAAAATCGTTAATGTCCCTGATAGCTTTGTGTCTCTTTTGTTGTAAAAGTTTACACTCAAAGGCAGAAATGCCATCCAGAAGATTTTCAAAAAAAGGTTCAACAAGAGTAACAGGAAATTCCTTATAGATTATTCGTTGCACTCTATTTATGTTGGTAGTTAAAACAGCCTCTTCTGGTAAAAAGAAGTCTACGAGGAGCTGTAAATATTTATGGCTTACCTCTATATTAAGTTTTTGCCACTTCACAAGCAATTCAGGATATTCCCGTCCTTGACTGGGCATATTAAAGACTCGTAACCCATGAGGAATAATTTTCTTATCCAGACAGAACTGGAAATGAATTATCTGTGCCTGAAGACGTTTTAATTTTAAAAAGTCCTTCTCCATCTCCTCGAACAACTTATGCAGCCTCTCCATGTCGTCAGTCGTATTAGTGACATCATCAATAGCAGACAAGCTCTCAAAATGTAGCGTGGCAAATTCAGAGTCCATGAGATATTGTTTAAACCTTTTCTGAAGCATGCTGTTCCCTTGGTCTTCACCTCTTGGGGTATAATCTAATTCTATGTCAGCCATAGCAAAAAGAAGTCCGTAACATAATGTAACTCGCTCCGGATAACAGTGGTAGAAAAAATTGAAATAACACAAGAAAAATACACCACCGTTGAATCTGGTAGACGCAACTGTCCCAGTAGGTAATAAAGCACTCAGAAATGAGAGGGATGTTGCGAAGCGAGCTTAAACAGTCTCAAAAATTAACCTGTCACAAAATGCAAGCGATCCACAAATGTTAAAAGGTAACTAATGTTTTATACATGACATTAAACTGACAAAGTTGTTCAAGAGAAACAATACAAGCCTGAACTTGAAATGTCACAGAATGTAACAATTATAGTCTGAACAAATAGTATTAAATTGACAATAGACACTCAGTTTAATAACATGGGTTGTGTATAATAACACTACTGTTTTAACTTGTCATAAATGACATACACTATACTGAACATCAAGGGGAAGCATGATGATTTTCACATATAAGTAAATGTGCATAACAAGTCATATGATTGCTTTAACTTGACATCAAACTGAAAAAGTCGTTCAAGGGAAACAGTAGAAGCCTGAACTAGGAATGTCACAGAATGTAACAATCACATTCTGAACAAATAGTATTAAATTGACAATAATCACTTAGTTTAACCTTTGCTGATTATACAAAATAGAATGTCGCCATTTAAATCTAAAAACTTTCAGTATATGCCATAAAATGGCAATGTATGAATGTGGAAAGGGAACTTGTAATCATTAATCACAATAAGTGAATTTGTTGTTTTTAACATATAATTTCACTCATTTTATATTAAGAAATGACAGATATGAAAATCCTTATGTGTAGGAAATGGGGGGGAAGAGGGATGCAATGATAATTAAAATACACTAACTTTCATCATTGTTCACATAAAACAAACTCGATGCTTTAAGTAAGTTAGCAACAAACAAAGTGATTACTTAAATGCTGGCAAACAATGAAATATAACTTCTGCTGTATCCAGTAAAATACATTGTATTATAAACATTAGGTATAAATATTATTGCTATCTATTTATATTAAGTAATAAGTTTTGAAAGACTTCATCAATAAGGGTGAATATGTTAAATAACTGTGTGCTATAATCTTTTACTGAGGTTTAATGTATGATACATCATACTTTACTATGAATTGCTTGTCATCTATCTTTTATGTAAATATTAATTGCTTATACAATAAGCAGACATTTATATTGTATTAGAATTCTGTCTAATCTACAATAATACTATATCTGTTCAAAATAATATAAATATTGCTTATTCCTATTACAAATATTATCCATATGATAATTCAATTTATGGAGCTCAGATTTTCTGGATTGTCAAGGTATGAGTGATAATCTGATAGACTTAGGTTTATCCATCAGATTAGGAATTATTTTCATTCCATGGCTAGTGCAGATCTTAGTTTGGTTAACATTTATTAATTTAAATTTGTTATTTCACAAAAACATTTTTAGTATGCCTGATCAAAACATTACTTTATTGGTGAACACTCAAAGTATAAAACTGATAATTTCCTTTAAAAGCTCAAACATATACTTCATAGTTATCAGAGGAAAATGTTTAATAGTCACAATAAAACAAAAAATACATAGTCTAAATAACCTAAGATGGATTTAACTTTATCTTTAAATACCAATGGCTTAAAGAATCCTAGCAAGAGATCAAATCTACTGAAATATTTAAAACTGAACAAAGCACAGATTGTCTTCCTTCAAGAAACTCATTTCAAAACAAATGACAATTACAAATGGAATCATAAGGAATATATGATATTGGCGCAATCCACTTATAAGACAAAGACAAAAGGGGTAACAATTTTATGGAAAATAAATGTAATTAACCCAGGAATCATTTATAAGTATGAAGATAAAGAAGGCCTTATGGCATTAGTAATAGTTAAATATAGTAACAGAATATGGACCCTAGCCAATCTATACTGGTTCCCAGGCATTGGAACAGGAACTGTTATAAACACTTGGATTTCATTTCCAATAATTATAATGGCAGCTTAATATTAGGAGGAGATTTTAACTGCATATTTGATATTTCTGAAACTACAAATAAAAGACCGCTGCATACATCTGCTTTATCAAAAGCTTTAAGTAAGTGGATAGAATAATTTCATCTTGTAGATATTTTCAAATTTAAAGAAGATAAATCTTTGTTGTTTTCCCATCAAGATCACAGAGTTGGCACCAAAAGTAGACTAGATAAAATATTTGCTGCCCATGATTACACTATAAAATCATTAATTTCTCAGTCACTCCCTGCCCCTTTTAGACCACAATTCATTGATACTAAAACTTCAAAATGGGTACAAACCATTAATCTTTAACTCTAGAATTCCAGCATATATAGCTAAAATTAGAGTTCAAACCCTGGTTATTATCTGAATTACACTTCGTCTTAGATATTAATTACACCACAGAGATAAATAAAATAATATGGGACTCATTAAAAGCTTTCATATATGGTAAGACCCTAACTTGGTATAAAAAAATCAGAGAATGGGATCCTGAATTATTAGATTTACAATCCAAACTTTTGTCAGTAAAAGCTGAAAAAAAATCTAAATCATTTGGAGATGAAAAATAAAGTAGAAGTATTAAACAATAAATACAATGAAATTCTAACACATAACACTAGTTTAGCTTTAGAAAAACTAAAAATGAATTACTTGGCCACTTCTCCCATATATCTACATAATTTATCCACAAGAATCAAAATACAATCAAAAGCTAATAACATTAAAAGTATCTTCCATGAAAAGAAAGGGTAAAATGTATCGGATATAGGTGACATTCTTGATGTCTATAGAAATCACTATATGGAACATTTCCAAAAAGAAAATGTACATATCGATCAATTAAATTTAGATAAAAAATGTTCTAATATAAAAAAATACCAGAAAAATTAAAACCAGATTTGCAAGCACCCATATCCTACAAAGAAATTATAGATACAATAAAAGAGGGTAAAAATAATAAAGCTCCAGGTATAGATGTCATAATTATGGAAATATATAAACTTTTTCCTTCAAAGATACTATCCCTCTTCCATAAAACTCTATTAGAAATTCAGTCACAAGCTTTAATAACACCCTCTTGGAGATATTCCTTAATCACACCAATCTTAAAGGAAAACAAATCCCCAAACCTCTGTACCTCATATAGAACTGTATCTTTATTAAATAATGACTACAAGATAATTATGACAATATTAACTAACAGAATGAAAATACCACTATCCAAAACAATAAATAATGATCAAACTGGATTTATATATCATAGACACACACATGACAATATTAAATGGATAATTTCTCTTTTAGATTATGTTAATAAAGAAAATAAAGAAACACTCATAATTGGCTAAGATATAGAGAAACCCTTTGATTCCCTAAATTGGGACTATTTATTCAAAATTCTGGTGTTATATGAATTTCCTCTTTCTTTTGTTCATCTACTAAAGAATAAATATACAAATAATTTAGCGTATATTAAGCTAGGTCCTTTCACCTCTGAATCTATACATATAACAAAGGGTACTAAACATGGATGTCCCATGTCACCGATTTTATTTACTTTGGCTACTGAAATATTAGCAGATTCAATACGTAACAATACAAAAATTAAAGGAGTAGATGTTTATGAACAATACAATTCTAAATTAATGCTCTTTGCTGGTGACATATTATTAACATTATCCAATACAAAAGAGACATTAGAAGAATTAGATATTTTAATTGACACATTTTACAGGACTTCAGGACTCCATTTCAATAAATCAAAATGAAAATTTTTATTTTTAAATAAAAAAAAGAATTGCAGACAAAGAGGAATCACATTATAGGGAAATACGAATCTAAAACTACCAAAACATAATAAAAACCAAAAACAAACAGGATGAACCACACCAGAATCTACAATAATGTATTTATTAAGTGCATTCGTTTTCTAAATAAAAACTTCTTCAGAATGAAATAATTACAAAAGGCTGAACCTATATATACACATCCTTGCCCCTACTTAACATAATTAATAAATTGCATCACTGATAATTAGCTAAAAGAAATACAGCTCTCAAAATGCAGGTACCAAATAAATAAATGCATGTAATACATAATAATTAATAACATGTGTACAACTGTAAAAATGCATATAAATTTAAATATAAATTACAAAAATCATTTAAAATACATGTAAATACATGGTTACTATAGAAGTTCAATAAATAACTCAATGTAGGTAATATATTTACTTGTATATTTACATATAACCTTCGGCTTTAAGCCTAAGGATAGAACTTGTAGATAGACTACTATTTAGACCGGGTTGTTGTGTGGCATTAGTTCTCAATTGCCAATTTAATTCCCTTGATTCTAAATAGTCATTCAGTGACCCCCCCTCTATCACCCAATGTTACTTGTTCTAATACTGTAAACTTAAAACTATGTCCCTCATTTTTTAAAACATATACTGCCAAAACATTCTTCAAGTCATGTCTCTTAATGTCATAAAAATGCTGGTAAACTGTACTTCTAAGGGCATTAATGGTCTTCCCTATGGAGAAACTTGGGCACTTAGTACAGAGTGCAAAATAAACTACTGCCTTACTACTACAGGAAAATTTCTTTTTGTGTACATGTTTACCATAATTAGGTATACGAATCTCAGTGCCTTCTATAATATATTGACATTGGAGACAAAAACCACACTTGAACATGCCACCTATTTGTGAATAAATTGTCTGTGATCTTTCAAGCATGTTATTAAATGTGGTATCCTTCTTATATACAATATTGAGAAGTGTCCCCACTAAATCTAAATAATCTTTACTAGTGGTAAACAAATTCCAGTTATGTTGAAATATGAATCTACCTTAAAATATTTAGGAATTGAGTTATGCAAGGATAATAATGAATTAGTCTCAAAAAACTACAATATCATCAATACAATTAAAATCTATGTGGAAAAATGGAACAAAATAATATTAACATTTGAAGATAGACTACAGTTAATAAAATGGTTTTACTACCCAAGATTCTATATATAGCTTTGGCAATATAACTGTTAACAGAAAGGAATATACTCAAAGAAATAAACTCATGCCTAATAACATTTTTATGTTTTCCCAAAAGAAACAGAATAGCTTTAATACATCATATCAGACCATGGAAACAGGGAGGGTTAAACTTTCCTGATATAGAAACATATATAAAAGCATCAATATCTAAAACAATCTCAGATTGGATAAGTCCAAATTATTTTCCAAATTGGAAAGAATTGCTAAGTGTAATATCAATAAATGAATTTGATTTACAAAACAAATTTCAAATAACAGATAAAAACAATTTTCCATGGCACATATTATGTATTAGGATGCAATATAACACAACTAAGCCCACTAAAACTTGTATGATTAATTATTACATTGACTCATTTAGGAAAATTATTAATGCAAATATAGATTTAAAAATCTGGTTTGATCTTTTAACACCATTCATAGTTACAAAGAGCTATCCACATAAAATATACAGAGAAATAATTCCTGGGAACAGAAAGGATTTGTTTGCTGGTTTCAGTGTATCAAAGAACTAAAAGTTCTGGATATGCAAACAATAGGATCAACATACAAAATTCCACAACAAGATTGGCTAACTATGCAAAGCATTCTGATGTATTCGCAAGATTTATGCAGAATAATTAGTAATTCTTCATTAAAAGAAATACCTAAACTTACGAAATACCTATATGAAATCATATATAATAATTATGACATGGGAAATAATATTTCGAAATTTTACAAGATATTGATAAATTATAAAACAACACCCAAATCCTCATATTGGAATTATATAACAAAAGGTCACTCATTACAGCTGACTGAAGAAATTAAATCAATTTTATTTTACCAATAAAACATACATCCTTTACACAATACTGGAAAGTTTTTAATTGGAAATGCTTGCACAGAGCATTCTTAACTCCAGGTAGAATTACTAAAATTAATTCTTCCACAAAGGGAATATGTTGGAGGTGTGAGCAAATACACAATGCAGATTGGAATCACATTTTTTTCGACTGTGTTAAAATTAAGCCATTTTGGAATGGTATTAAGAACTTTTTACAAGCTTTATTTAATTAATCATTTAACTTATCTAAAGCTCTAGTATTATTAAATATGCACGAAGGTCCTCATTTGAATGAGTCAAATATGTATCTAGTATGGACAATACTTGCAATCTCAAGGAAGTGTATAATAAGAAGGTGGAATACAAACAGAATACCAACTTTGGAAGATTTCTACAGCCTACTGAAGACAACAGCTTTGTTGGAAATTAAAATCAAAGAATTAAGGATTCATCCTAATTCATTTATTTACAATCCATGGAAAAAAGTCTTAATTGACACTTTACAATAACTGAACATATACACTCTGATAACTGAATTGTTATACCTATAAAGTAATTGTATATATTGAGCTCTGTTATAGTGTCAGGCTGATGTAAATACTGTACATAGCTATTTAAGATGTTATATACAAATACTATTGAATTTATTCAACTATATTTGAAAAATAGGTAAAAAAATAGGTAAAAATAAAACATTTTTTTTGATAAATCAACAACTTCTTGCTGGGAGCAGCTGTTGCTAGTGTGGTTCACATTTACGATATTTTAATTTGACAATATTTTGTTGTTTTATTGGAATTTCATTTTGTCATACCACCAGAAATTGTTTTTATTTGACATTTTTTTCTCTCTCTTTGGGTCTTTGCAGCTGACCATCAGCTGCCCTGAGGAACTGTGCTCATCCACTGAGTCCACCAGGCTCCCCTTCCTCCCCCAGACCAACTGTAATCCATGCTCAGTGTCAGTAATGAGATTAAGGCACTTGGGGCAGCATCTCAGTGATGCTAAGGAGTGTTCTTCCATGCTTACCTTCTCCTCTTACATGCACTTGTAATGCTCAGGCTGGTCAGGAAATGGTGTGTCTTACTTTTATTTAATTTACTATTTGTTTAACATAGATATCTCCTCAAATGTTCTTAGAGATATGAAGCAGAACTGTTTTTTTTTTTTTTGAGGCAGTTATCTTTTGGTTACTTTAACTGTTGCTGACAGCCTAGGTGGTTACTACTTTTAAACAAAGTACAATGTAGCTACAGAAAACACTCCAAGAAATCTTTTTTCAGATTGAAATATTGCTATTTGCCTGATGTTTTGAGGCCACTGTTGTTGTGGTCACTTTAGTCAACTGTTAAGCTTCATTGTGCAGTCTGTCAGTAGAAATTATGGAGTTGGTTTTCAAAGGGAAAAGGGTGGAGTTTTGGTCAGCGACTGAAATGCTGGAGTTGTGCTGAATGGTTCTTGTTAGTTTTCTGCTCAGTTTGTGTAGATTGCTGTTAAACAGTTCATTACTAATATATGTGGCTTGGATATATTTAGGGAGTTAATGTCATACACACCACAAAACCATGTTGAAGATTTCACTGCAGTCTTACAATTTCACTGCAATTTCAGTAAGCCTCAGAGTAAAAGCTATGTGGTTTTGCATGCATAGATAACAGAAGTTAATGAACTTGCCTATGAACATAATGTCTGACTTTTTTATTAGACTTCTTGCACTTTGTCATGTGATGTAATATTGAGGTTTGTTGAAATGCTTGATATTGGCTCAGTGAGAAGGCTACCATGATGGAACACAGCAGCTTGTCAAAATGCTGTATTGTAATCAAAATTGAGATTCCTGCTGTCCTGTTGTTTAGTGTTAAAAGTAGAGAACTGTAACAAAAAGCAAGTCATGGATTTTATTGACTTAATTGCTACAGAAACAAAACCTTTTACTATACCACTCATTGTAGTTTGTGGACTGTCAGTGGACTTGAGCGAGTACAACTTTTAAATCCCAGACTATACCCCTAGTCCCCTGTTTCTGGAGGCAAGAGTTTGAGAGCTGTGGTCCTGGGGGGTGGAGAGGATGAAAATTGCAAATGTCCTGACATTTAATGAAATATTATAAACTTTTTTATAGTGTATCTCAAAGATGTTAATGCACTATAAAATAACTGTAAACTCTACAAAAGAAACTAAAAATAGTAATAAAGTGCCCCTGATTTGGCTCATTATTTTGCTCTGAGGTGTTGAAATCCAATGATGCTTTGGCAAAAGGTGGTTGATTATAATTACCAAATAAAGTTGGTCAGTCATTACAGTAAAATACTTCTTTTACTTCAGAAAATGCAAGTTACATCATTTGCTTTTATTTTGTTAACTGTCTAAATAAGTGAGACTAATGTTTTAGAATTGACCTCGATTTGGTTCCTTCATCCTTGAATACCTGTGGATTTGTACTTCTCTCCCTGATTCTGTTGTCCAGTCAAGAAGGTGCAGAGTTTGGTTTTAAAATGGGGTGAAGATAAGAGCTATTTCCTGTGTGCAGGGTTTGATTCCCTCAGCTTTCATTTGCCTACTACGTGCCCTTAAGTAAGTCATATAACCAGTCAGTGCATTGGGAATTTGGGCTAGACTCCTTAATTGTCTTCTGGACTGCAGGCCTAGTAACTGTCTATCCGTGTTTTTCATTCACTTAGGTAAGACAGGGCATCCTACCAAAAAAATAAAAAGTCTGTGATTTCTGCTTTAACAAAAATGTTATGATTGCCAAGTCTGCACAACTAATGTTTTTGATATCCAGTGTTCCTGTCCTAAATATGTTGTTTTCAGATAAATCATTAAGAAAGAAAGAAAGAAAGTTAAACACCACAGTCAGGAAATAATGACATTTGAGTTTCAGACTGCATATGCTTCAGAAAATGCATGCAAACAAAACAATTTATTGCCGCAACTACGTTTAAGAGCAATGTTTAAATATGTCCCTGATTTTGTTGGCCCTTTGTACTTTCCACTGTTTTGGGCTTTTCCGCTGATTCTTGCACAATCATTAAAGTGGTTGTAATTAATGACTATGGTAACAATATATGGGCAAAAGTGATACACACCTGCTGTTGTGCAATCACTGTTAAACAGTAGTCATTAATTTGTCAGGGCAGGAGTAATGACACACAATGGTACTGTGTTTTGTTGCAGTAAGTGTAAAACTAGTATTTATTGCCATGGCTTATGCTCTTATGTGGGTGAGCCAGGGGGTTCTAGCATATTTTAAGAGTAGCAAGTGTGTCATAATTTGTTTCATTTTCCATCACAGTCAAATATCAACACAGTATGCAATAAGTGTCTGTCTTTGGTAGTTGAGCAGGATGTGTGTGAAAGCAATGGTGCAATGCCACAGTGGTGCAGTGAGCAGTATTATTATCTCACAGCTGGTGACTCCGGTTGAGTTCTTGGCTGTGGCTTCTGCACAGAATCTGCATGCCCTCCCTGTCTTTCCATGTGTTCTAGTTTCCTACATCACCTCAAAAATATGCCATAGGTAAAATGAGTTTCCTTCAATTTGTCTGTATGTCAGTAAGCAGTGTGTGTGTGTGTGTGTGTGTGTGTGTGTGTGTGTGTGTGTGTGTGTGTGTGTGTGTGTGTGTGTGTGTGTGTGTGTGTGTGTGTGTGTGTGTGCGCACGTGTGTGTGTATGTGTGTGTGTATGTGTGTGCATGTGTGTCTGTGTGTGTGTGTGTGTGTGTGTGTGTGTGTGTGTGTGTGTGTGTGTGTGTGTGTGTGTGTGTGTGTGTGTATCTTGTAATAGACATGGTTTCTCAGTATCTGTATGTTTGTGAAAACTCACTGCATCTTGTGATAGATGTGGCTTTTCCGGGACAGTGTAAGTGTGTGTCTGTGTGTTTGCGTGTAAAAATATTACGGATGTTTATCGGTGGGGACACACACTATTACTTAGCACATAAATAACTCTTCTCTCATTATCCTTCAAAAATTAGACATAGAATGCATTACAGAATAGTCAGACCCTCTGAGATAATTGGATCAAAAGCCTGTATAACTGCTGTAAAATCAACCTCAGAGCATCTAGAACACCAGTGACTTCTGGGGCCCTAGCAGCCCCAGACCCCTAGCTTAACTCAGTTAATTCCCCCACAGTCGTTACAGTATAGCTTTAAATAGGTACATTGTGTTGAAAAGATGCAGAAACAGTTGAAGACTAAGACAAAGTGTGAGGAAAATGTAGAAAAACAAGTAATCTGAATGGTGTGATGAGACCAGAATTACTGAGAACAAGAACAAGGACAACAGATGATCCGTGCATGGGGGATTAGTGGACAATACGGGATATGAAGCTCTTCTCCAGGAGTACCATTTTACTTAAGAGCAGCCCTGCATATCATCCCCCCACTCCTGTTGATCTACTTTCCAAACACACCCCCGACTGGGTTCCCCCTTCTGCAAATTCCTGGATCCACCACTGTATATGCATATGTATTTCTTCTTATTTTTATGTAAAATGTTTATAGTGATGAATTTATACTTCTCTACTTCAGAAATTCAGGTGTAGTGCTATGATTTTTGTCGTCAGGGTTAGCCTTGCTCTTCTTAGATGCACAGATCTAAATCTCCACAAAGCCGTTGTATCACTGTTAGAGAAATTGGATATTGTGTTTTAGTGTAGCCAATAACATTAATTCTTAAATAATTATTGATATTTCTACAGTACCCCCCCCAATCCAGTGTTTTACCTTCCAGCCCATGCCCCATGGTCTGCATTCCAGACTGCACCTACCCCCCCCCCTTCTGTAAATTTCTGGATTCTCCACTGCTCTGGTACCTGAGCAACCAGTGTTATTTAGTGGGCATTTAACAAGGTTGTTCTGAAGGAAGCTAATTCACTACAGCAGTGTTTTAAAAGTAGAGTGGGGTCCAAGGAATATGACCCCACCAATACGCCCTGCTAGTAGGAAAGAAAACTCTGCATGTGAGAAAGTCTCCAGATCTTTGCCCTCCTTGCTTGAAGTCATTCAGGATGCATCAGATTTCCTCTGCTCTTGCTACCTTTGCCAATTTTGTCCATCAGCTTACTGATGCTGACTGCACTGATTACCTCACTATTTGAGTGCCTGCTTCCATGAGGACAGAAATAGTAGTCCATCAATAAAGTACAAATATAAGCTTAGTCTGTGGTGTTGAACTCAGGGACCTGAAAGAGGCAGGCAGAGATCCCTGCTGTTCACAAAGTTTGGCTTAACTATTTTGCCAAAATAATGCCATTGGCGACTGTCCCATTAGCTCTTAAAGCCTGTCTTATTAAAACTTAATAAATTCCCATGGAAAAATCTTGATACAGAAGGCCTTCCAAAGGGAAAACATATTTTTGAAAACCAAGTTAATCAATTTTTTTTAAGTGACATAGCTTTCAACAAAATATTTTTGATATAAGACCATGTTTCTGGTAGAGCATACCAGTGATGTGTAAACATTGTATCTCAAGATTCTGTAACTGCAAAAACAGCATGCTATCAGACACAGATGATCGGTGGGGGATACCAAGTTGTATGAACCAGGGTGTGTTTATTTAAGTTATTGATGAGAACAGAATGTAGGGCAAATGTTACCAAGGTAAATGTTGGATAGGAGTGAAACTGCAGTCTGGAAAAACATATAGGAGTATTGCAACTATAGTTCAATTCAAGGAAGTCAGAACTTAAATGTCTCCTCCTGAGAAAATGTGATTATTGAAGTATAAATTATACTTAATGTAATCATTCAGTAAGACTGTAGAAGACTTTGTGTGTGCCAAACAATTAATTTTGTGGAACTAATTAAATTTTGCATAATGTGTTCAACAGCTAATCCACCTATTCCTGCTCTCGGAATTGCTAGACCAATAGGTCACATAGATTTCTTTGTTGGAAAAGGAAAAAAGCTAAATGGCTGCCCTCGTGGACTCTCTGACAGTAAGTACTGTTTGCATTCTTAAAGACCTAGTTGATTTAACAAACAAGTCTATGTTACAAAAGTCATTTGGAAAGTGCAAAGTCAGCATAAAAGAAGAAAAGCTGTTATTTATCATAAGTCTACATTTTGCTGCCAGGATTGGGAACTAAAAAGAAGCTAGAATGGTTATTGCCTTTAAAACCCCTTCTGTGTTTTGCCTGTACTTGCCTCTGACATTTCGTAGGCTGGATATGACAAGGATTAGTGTACTTAAGTTTTTACTACCATTTTGTTGAATGGAAAGGTCCATGCCTCTCAAGTGTACTTCATTATGAGGAACGTTCCTCATTTGGAGTCTTAAAAAATTAATGTTCCTCAAAGTTCCACGAAGTTCCACATTGAAAGTGTCTGCAGCACTTTCAGTGTTGGGAATTTTTTAAGTGAAATCCATGGTAAATAGAAATAAATCATGTTAATTCATTAAAAGATCTTTATAAGTAAAACCAGCATATTTTAACCATCCTATGACCGACCTAGCTGAAGTTGTTAGTAAGCCCATTTGTTCCACATCATGAGGGCTAGTGTTCCTCATTTTGGAGATGGAAGGTTGAGAGCTATGGAAAGGTCCCATTAGACGCATAGGTATTGCAGGAGAAATAATACTGTATATTTAATGTAATATGTTGTTTAAGGATTACTTTTTAATATATGGAGTATAGTTAGTGATAGGTCGTGCTTAATGAAAATTAAATCTTATTGTATGCATGGATGTTAAGTAGCAGTGACCCTTTTGAAACAAGCATATGCTCTTGAGTTAGCAATGTAAAGTATAAGGCAGGCAGTTGCTAGGTAGCTGAACGACATCTGATTTCTACAGCTTTGACAAACAGCCTCTCCTTCTCTCTGTCTCTCTATCTCTCTCTCTCTCTGTTGCTATGAGAATGAAGGCTGATAAGATCTGGCTGAATCAAGGCTCCCAAGGGAGTTGTGAAGTTTTCTCAGATTGTATCTTCCCGTGGTTATTAATGTGTTTGGCCTGGTTGTAATACTTTAATTTTAGTTGTAACTGAAAATATAATTTAAAAAACAATGTGAGATCATTAGAAGTACAAGGTGTGATTGAAATGTAAGGTCCAAGGGAAGAGAGGGCAAAATGTATTATGGTTAAAGTTGTTTCAAAGAAAAGGAGAGAAAAAAAGTTGATAGCAAAACCGGAAATGGTTTTGAAGTACTTCTGATAAAATTATGAAGCTTATTTAATTGGTCAAGATCAATGGAAGTGTTAATTCAGTTGGACATAAAGTAATTTAAAAAAATATATAAAGAAAAATATTTTAAACTAATGTGATAGAAATTAAACATCTGAATATTCTCTATTTTTTATTACCTTAAAAATGAACCTAAGAAAATATTCTAAGCTGAATTCAAGACAACATCAAGATACCTTTGCATTGCAGGATTTTAGGTATAAATAAACCAAAATAAGCCCACATAGTGTCGGACGGCCATACAATGGCCAAAACCATAGTAGAATCCCAGAAGTATATTTAGTTAGATGCAAAAAACAATGACTAAGCACTTTCATCCCTGTAATGCTTGGGACTTCTTCAGAACCATATCAAAAGTGAATCCACCATTTAAATAGCAAATTAAGTCATGTAAGGAGCATCTATTAAGTCAGTTTAAAAACAAGCCACTATGTATATGATCAAAAAACTTTGTAAAATGCAAAAATATATATATAAATATTTACTAATTAAAACAAGAAATGATTTACAATTTGCTAATAAAATCGATCTTTTTAAATGTATAAAATATATTTGTAGGATAAGTCCCCAGCTCTCCCTTGACTGAATGAACATATTTCCATTTTACCAGCTTTAAAGTTCAGAGCAGATTAAATTATAATATGCATTTATTCAACATAGTTCATCCTTTATGTCTTATATAGAAGTGCACAACAATATTTTACTGTTGCTGATTTTTGCAGTTTACATACTTTTTATCCTACAAATATATTTTATACATTTTAAAAAGACAGATTTTTATTAGCAAATTGTAAATGATTTCTCATTTTAATTATTTTTATTAGTAAATATATATGTGTATATATATATATATATATATATATATATACATATATATATATATATATATATATATATATAATATATATTGCATTTTACAAAGTTTTTGATCATATACATAGTGGCTAGTTTTAAATTGCAATTACATTGTCTCCATCTTGTTCCTTAGTTTCAGGCCCAGAAAATGGGCTGTGAACCCTAGATGCACCATCTGCATAACTGTGGATGGAACCTGATCTTTGTTTTGCCGTGAACTTAAAAGAATTAAATAAAGTACCTAGCTACACCATTTTTTGTTGCCATCTGGTTGCCTGTTCAGCCTGAACAGTGGGGCATATTCTGTGACAAATAAACATTCTCAACCAATTGGGTATACTTTAATGAAGATAGTACCCACATGATTGCCAAGCATCCCCTGTCAATGGTGGAGTGTCTGATTTCTGTTCCTCACAATTGTTGACTCAAAAAAACATATGGGATGTTCTTCCTTGTCAAAGCTCTGTGTGTTCTGCCTGTGATGGATTAGTATATACTACAAAAGGCCTGCTGAAATATGGAGAGGGTAGGACAAGTCTTGAACAGAGCATTTTCTTCAGCTGGTTAAACGCATTGTCTGCTTCTAGTGTCATTTTAAACTTAAGAGATATCTTCCCTTTTGTCATATCTGTACATGGGCAAGCTACTGAGGTAAAGTAGTTTGATAGCAGCCAGCTAACTCCAGGAATGGCCTCACTTGATTCTTAATGCTACTAGTAGCCCACTTTCACACAGCTTTTTTTTTCTTTCTTTCTTTGGTCAAATAATCCCCTTACCAATCACATTGTCTAGCTATTTTAATTATGCCATACCTAACTTGCTATTAGAGACATTGACAATTAACCCAGCTTGTCAGAAACAATGTAGTACAGCCTGGACCCTAGATGAATGAGTCTTTTGAATGGTTTATTATATCAGCTGTATACGTGGCAGCATACATGACATGGGTTTAGGGCTCTGACTATAGGTCTTTGAAAGGAGGCTCAATTAACTGGAGCTGCTCTACGTTTGGTGTCGTTTGCCAGAGGTCTAGAGTTTCTGCTGATATCCAAGGCATCCAAGGCTAAAAACAAGAAAATAAGTATAATCTGTGATTTTGCTGCACTTTTCAAACTGTATTTTATCAGATTGCTGCATTATTTCCTTTTCTACTGTTTGTGACTGCATCATTCTCTGCACTTGATTTTAACTGTATCATCACCATAGATAGCACAGACTAGAATTAGATCTACTGAATCTAGTCCGTTATTGATACACTTGAGCACTAAGCCAGCCATCTGACATTAAAAAGGGCTCCCCTGTACCTTTGTGGCAGAAGAGTGTAGATCCAGTCTTGTCTGAGTTGGGGATTGCTGGAGGAAGTTTCATTGTGTGCTTTCCTATTGGTAGTTTAACTTAAAAGTGTTTATTTTCACCTGTATTTAAGCCTCGGATTTGCCAGTTGCTATGCACCACACAGTGGAGGTTTGTGGTGCCCTGTATAGACCTTGAAACATAGTTTTCCCAAGACATCTGACAGTGGAACCCTCCCAAACTTCCCTATTGCACTACGGGCAACTCAGCTGTGCATTGAGCAGTGTTGCCACACTTATCATCACTAACCTTCAATAGAATAAGTCCCTTTTTTAGTCCTACCACAAAAAACAGTCTAACTAACCCACTCCCTTCCCTAATAGTATATATGGTAAAAACCTGCTAAAATGGATGGGCAGTTTCCCATCATCTCTCCGGCCAACCTGAGAGATGATGGGCATGCTAAGGCAATGTAATAATTGCCTCATGTATACTGACAACCAGTTAGTTCTAAAACAAACAATACCATTTGTGAGAAATGTAATTACACTCTGAAAGTGGAATCAGTTCTCACATAACAACAAACCGGACTTCAAACAGGTTATCAGCACACACACTTCAAAATCACACAAATTAAGGACATGAGACATAAACCCACATATGCGGAAGTACTCACTAGAAGTCTACAAAAAGATCAGAGACCTCCCAAACGTAAACCACTTGCACACACTACATTATCAATAGGAAATAGTACACATAATAACACACACACACCAATGTCTCAGCAAATAAGCCAGTAAGGCAAAACATGTCAAGCCTAATATTTTGGTCATAGGCGACTCTATACTGAGACAAACAGATGTCTTTCTCACCAGGCTAGGCAAGGAGGTGGTCACAGCCAAATGCCTGTCAGGTGCCAGGATCTGTCAAATCACGCATGTATTCAAGTCACTCAGGAAGTACTGTTATGACTCTGTCATAGTCCATGTTGGAGTGAATGACTTGAGACATATCTCTCTAGACTATATGAAGAGAGACATGACTGAACTCTCAGAATATGTGTCTCAGACAGACTAGCCCTGAGAATCATTCTGCCTTCACCCAGGGTGATGCCACAATATAAACAAAAAATGATCGACTTCAGTAATTGAATTACTTCTGGTGTCAGTCCAAGGGCATCCAGTATCTGTCAGCCTGGAAAGACAAGGTCGACAGGCCATGCTGCTTTGCCAAAGATGGTCTGCACTTGTCTCCTCTAGGCTTTCAGATACTGGCAAAGGCTCTTGCCTCCCCCATAGTGCCTTTTTTAGGCAATTTCAAAACAGAAAAATTTCCGATGTAACAAAATTCCTTTGAGATAAACTCAGGGTTCTGCTGCTTAATGCTAAAAGTCTAAATAGAAAACTGCACTCCTTGGAAGCACTCTTCGCCTTGGAAGATGCTGACATTTGTGCTGTAACTTAGACATGCTTCAAATCCAAGGAGAGCACCCCAGCCGTGCAAGGCTACAATGCCTTCAGCACATTCACACCTCAAAATGAGTATGAAAGAACCAAAGGTAGAGGTGCATCCATCTTCATTAAAGCCAAGTACACTTCAAGACTGGTCAAACAGTATGACTTTCTCAAACTACTCCATGTCCAATTAATTATAGGCAAAATACTCTACCACATCATTGCTAGCTCTAGGTCCCCCACCATGAACCAAGAAAAGCACACCACTTACATGGGCTTACTGGAGTCACTCGCCATACAGCCAAACACCTTGGTCATTGGAGATTTCAACTATCCTTCCATTGACTGGGTGACGTACATGATCACAAACATGCTTGCTCAGAGGTTTCAGGACTTTGCCAACATATAGGGTCTGGAACGGATACTCTATATCCCCACAAGGGGCTCAAATGTCACTGCACTCCTCCCTGTGTGATGCCCTCCCTAGGAAGGTCAGGCCATAAATCAGTCTCATTTGACGTAACTACTGGACCTGACACCTGCCACCTCCACAGGAACAGAAACCTAAAAAAAATTTACCAATGCAATCTACAGCTTACTAACCAATGGTCTAAAATGTTTCAAATCCCCTTCAATCACAGACAACAAAAACTCCTATGGAGAGGTGTACATAAATGCCGTGTATAAACACTTAAGCTGTATTGACTCGGTTGTACCTGATCAAATCAAAACCAGATCCTCCCGAAAAAACAAGCCACCCTGGTTGGCCTCAAGTATAAACATGTTATATAACAGGAGGAAGAAACTGATGTTTAAGACCAAGAGGGCACTGACTCAGCAGAGGAAGAACTCCCTCCACAGCTTGTAAAGCAAATCAGAAGTCTTGTCATGTCCTCCAAAGCTAATTATAAAGCTAAAATAGCATCCCTAGCTAAGGATAATAATAAGGCATTTTATAACTCCATCTGAAATCTGAAAGGAAATGCCCAGCTATGTGCCAAACTGGTAGTGGCTGATCCACTCATGCTACACCAGAGGAAACTACTAACCTGCTAGCTGACAGATGTGGCAAAAACATCAACCCTTGTCCCCAGCAGCCATACCCCAAAGCATACCTGACACCAGTCCTCTGCCTGCCATCTCCAGAGATCAGGTCATAACCTCGCTCTTCAAGGCCTCGATAGGACCATATAACATCCCAGGTTGAGTACTAAACAATCTAAAACAGGACCTAGCAGACCCACATGATGCCATCTTTACCCACAGCCTGAGAACTGGCTTTGATCCAGCAGAATGGAGAAGAGCAACACTAATCCCCTTGCACAAAGGGGGCCATCAACCAACCCTGGGAACTATAGACTCATAAGTCTAACCAGCCTCATCTGCAAGGCCATGGAGAGAATCATCATGGACCTTATCGACAAAGACATATGCAGCTTTCAAACTCTAGACTCAACCCAGTTTGGCTTCATTAAGATAGATCATGCTTGTCAGATCTGGTAAACTTCTTTGAGAAAGTCACCAAAACGCTGGATGAAGGAAAGACAGTGCATACCCCCTACTTTGACCTGGCTAAGGCTTTTGACACAATTCCCCAACTCTCCCAGCTGGGGATTGACAATTACATCAGTAAGCCAACTGGCTCTCCAACAAAACACAAACCGTCAAAGTTGGTGACTCCAGTAGACCAGTCACCAGTGGCATACCTCAAGGATCTATGCTGGGCCCTTTACTGTTTGGACTCGGAAGTCCAGGCTAAAGTAGATGGCATTTGGCTTACTAAGTTCACTGATGATTGTAAATTGGTGCAATCATTGAGTCCCCCAATGCTGTTAATATATTACAGAAGAGGCGAACACAGACAAAGATTGATTCCAAAGCCATGGACTAAAACTAAATGCAAAAAAGTGCATTATTCTCCCCTTTGGCAAAGTGGAATTCCCTGCTAATTACAGTATTGACAGCATCCCCCAAGTTCAAACCCAGTAGTGTGATATTTAAGAACACTGATTGATAGCAATCTAAACTTCAACCACCATGTTTCCACAGTGGTGAGGAAAACATTCTATGTTGTGCATCTCATAAGTAAGGGCATCATATCAAGGTCTAAGGATATTATAACTCCACTGTATTCAACCCTCATCAGACCTTTAAAATAGTATAATGCTCCCTTTTGCATGCTCCTCACAAGACACCTGCAGCAGCTGGAGAGACCACAGATGTTTCTTACCAAGAAAATACAGGGCCTCCAAACCATGATCTATATGGATAGACTGAAAGCCCTGTCACTGTACTCTGTATCATATAAGTTGCTGAGAAGCAACTTGTACCTGGCCTAAAGGGCAGTCTCTGACCCTGCCCTAATGGAAATGCTGCACATCCACAAGTCAAATGCCATAAGAGTTACTCCCTCTTGGGATCTTAACCTAGCCTGTGACATAAACAGAACATGCTGGAGAGACAGTTACATCTCCCAGAGATTACCACTCCTATGGAATAAACTTCCAGTTCACATGAAACATAGCAACTCTCTGACCCTATTCAGTGCACAATAGACAAATGGATGGGTTACTGCAAATTCACCCGGGGGGGGTGGTGCCCATGTCCCTCATGGACAGGGGTAGTCGGTGTTGATCATAGACTCACTCAGCGAATGTCGCGCATTTGACCGATAGGAGAAACTCAGGATTAAGATGGCTAGACTTGTAAGAGCTCTAGGACTGTTAGCCTTGTAATCTCCTATGAAACTATAATATCAAGTAGCCCAAAAGGAAAGACAGTATATTGAAATAGGCCCTCTAATGGTAAAAAGTTGCCTTTTTCTTGACTTCAGCTGGGAGAGGGATCTACCAAAATCTCTCTATTAGTTCTAATAAGGTCAGAAATCTTGCCATTGTATGTGTTTCTATGAGTCTTGGCCTGAGATTAAAATGGGGCTAGTGGGATCAGTGCTCTATCCCGATTAACAAATGCAAAATAAAATAAATAAATAAGTTCATCAACTCCGTGCATTGGGTAGCTGCCAAGTTTCAAAATTATATTTAGGCTTCTTAAAATCGTTACCAAACTTGATTGTTTCCTCAGAGTTTGGGACTGATTATGAGGGGCTGCTCCGCCTGTTGTTTAATTACTCTATCACCCCCCCCCCCATCTTAAGCAAATTGCTTTTCACCCTACCCAGCTTTTTCCTGTGACTGTTATTCTGTAAAGTTTTAAGTTAACCTTACTCTTGCTATAATCTTAATATGGTAGTGAATTAGGTCTGTTCTGCTGGACAGATTTGAAAAATAGTTCTTTATTTCTTAACAGATGCTCTCTTATTTCCTGTTTCTGTGGCTTAGGTAATTTATCACCTACCTGGACTTCAGGCACAGAGGTCAGTTTTCTTTCTTTAGCAGACCTGTTTATTTTTTACGTTAAACTAACCACAAAGGATAGCTCTGCTTCCTGTGGTTTCAAAACATACAAATGATGCATCTGTTCTGCTCCTCTCTTACCAGTAGGTTTACTCTGTAGTTTGTTTAATTTAGTTTTTCTTCTGTTTCAAATGGACCCTACCACTTTGCCAAACATTTATGGAGGGGATCAAAACTAACATTTGTTCTCCAACCTCGAATTCCATGACTGTTGTGTTTGTGTTATGCACCGCATGTTGTGTGGCCTAGACCCATTTATTGTTCCCTTACAACTGGCTTGCAGCCTATTGTGGGTCTATATTAAGTCAGTGAAACGACATTACAGCGAATGCTGTTTCGCCGACACATAAACAACAAAATCCCACAACAGTGAAACCTCAGGTCACCGATTTTTTTCCCAGGAAAAAAAATCAGTAGACCATAAAACACAACACATGACTTAAAACATAGAAGAGCGGGGACCATTCGCTGTTTTGCTGACTTAATATAGACCCCCTATTACTTATGTTAGTATAATGTTCTATGGAACTTGTAAATGCGTTTTTCTCTTCTTTCCAGGTTTTGATATCTACCAGTCCATAAGGGTGTCTGCAATATTATATGATATGTCTGTAAGTAATTAAACCTGTTGAGGCTTATGGTACTTTTGTAATGACTCTGAGGAGGTATAGTATAAACTGATCCCAGTTGTTTACCATTTCCCTTAATTACCTTTATCAGAGTGGATTTTAATACTCATTTAATACATTTCACTAGTCTTTCTGTTTGGGATGGTAAACTAAGTTTTTTTTTCTTTTTATCATTTGGTACATTATTCTTGTAAATGGCGTTTCTTGGTCAGTGAGTGTATCCTTAGATATTCTTATTCTGAAAAATAACATTAACTCCTTAGCTATAAATTTAACATTAGCCCTACGTAGGGGAATAGCCTCATACTTCTTGACTAGGAAGTCCCAAATGACCAAAATGTATTGAAACCCCAATATAAAATTTTACCTTTGTCTCTTAACAGGCATTGGAACCAAAGGATTTTTAAAGAGTGGATCATTGGGGCTGTCTTCTGGCATTCTGGGCACCCAACATAGAAGTTCTGAGTTTCTGTCATTATTCTTGGCCAGTAATCTTTAGTAGGATCCTTGTATTAGGTTTGCCCATACCTAGGTACCCTCCTAGTGTATGACTGTGTGCTAATTTCATTAGGGTTCCAAAAAGTTTGGGTACCAGGAGTTGGTTTATTGCATCATAGCTGACTTTACTTATTTTGTACATAAATATTTTGTAACTAAACATACAGATGGGAAATGGGAACATCTTGTTCAGCTTCTTTCCCTACAACCCTAGCTGTATTTTATCTTGCTGTATTTAGTGTCAGGCCAGCTTAAATTGGCTCAAAATGGTAAGACAGTGCAGCCAGGGGAAGGAAAATTGAGACCTTTTGCATAAACAATGGTGCCGAAAATTCTGCTGAATTCATCAGTGTCCTGTATTAAACCACAAAATTTCACAAGCTCATGAAATAAACACTTTTGTAAAATAAACCAAAAGTCAGTGGTGCAGACTTTTCTCAAACAACTGCACCAAAGAACCTTAACTTTCTGTTGTGATATCCAAAGAAAATCATGCAAAGTACAGTCTTTCTTTCATGAAGTTCCGTAAACAAAGGGACAAAGTCTGTCACACAAAATCCAGTAATTCCCTTCTATGGCAGGAATTTATATCCATAGTTTGTAGGTGCTTCCACAAGAACTGTCTGCTCTTTGGATTCCTGTGCTGAAGACTTGTCAGGTGAAATCCACAGTGATTCTTCTTTTTGCAAGACACTACCCAGAACCTTTGTTCCGGGAACACAGTCCCACTCTGAGAGGCCAACGTTCTATGAATCGGTAAGCCTATAATCCTATCTTTTATACATCAGTTGCATAACTGGCCTACTAAAACGTATTAACTGAATCATTCAGGAATCATCTCTGCATAATGCTTACTGATACCTAATTATGTAAAGTAACGTTTGTTTATTCTGCATTTGCACAATATTTACATCATTTTTAGATGTAACAGCACTGTTTTCAACTTTTGTTCACACTATTTACATCATTTGAGACACCTTACTGGTGAGGAATTACATGTATAGATCTGCACATATCTACTGACCTCACAAGATCCAAATGTAGTGAAAGCTTTGAAACATGAGGAAAATAAATCTAAGATGACTTCTCTGCTTAATTTAGTAGAAGCATATTGACGTCAAGCAGGATTGGAAATCAAACCATAGTAGATAAAAACTAGGCAGCAACTGAATGTGCCAAGAAACAAAAGAAAGAATATAAGGTGAAGGACCAGATGGGAAGGGCAAGAAATGTGGAAAAAGCATAAATATAGTTGCAAGTATAGAAAACTTCTGGAAGAACCTCATGTTGATCAGGAACGAATGCAGGAATGGTTAAAGAGAGGTGAATTCAAACCAAGAAATGAAAGGTTAATATTGGCAGCCCAAGGTAGTGGGCTACATACATGCTGGTTTACAAAGTCCATTGAACATGTGGGAGAAAAGTACAGTTGTGTACACCTACCATAAATGTAGATGTTCGAGTGTCTTCACTGTTGCAGTCATGACTGTAGGGTTCTCCCCTGCCGGCAGGCAGTCCTCGGTCGGCCAGAATCCCAAAGTCTGGGTCCGGCGTCAGCTGTTCAACCACTTTCCCTGACGTCAGAGCACCAGGAGTACAAAGCCGACAGCCGACACCATCTTCTCCAGTTTTTCTTGCCCCAGATGTCAGGAGTCCCAAAATGAAAAAGGTCCCATATCCTTTGCAAATACACCTCAGAAGAATGGTGAAAAAAGGAACTACACAAAAGTAAAAATAAGAGGGGACAGGAGGGAGGGAAACCCAGACTGCAACAGTGAAGACACTCGAACATCTACATTTATGGTAGGTGTACACAACTGTACTATGTTCATCGTGTTTCACTGTTGCAGTCATGACTGTAGGGTAGAATCCCAAAGCTGAAAGAAAGGGAGGAGGTCATAAAGAAGAAGGGGCGGCTAAAAGGCCCTGCAAGACTGCAGAGGCAAAGCCTGCCCTAGACTTAGAGTAGAGAGGTAGATTGTAGTGCTTAGAAAAAGTATGCACTGAACTCCAAGTTGCAGCTTCCAAAATGTCTTTGGTAGGAACTCCCCTGAGGAAGGCCGCAGAAGTGGCAGCAGCTCTGGTGGAATGAGTTTGTATACTCCCTGGGATTTGCTTTCCATGGTGTGAATAACAAAATCTGATTCCATGTGCAATCCATTTAGAAATGGTCTGTTTTGAAATGGCTTTACCTTGGGAACTTGAAGCATAAGAAACAAACAATTGTTCTGATTTTCTGATGTCCTTGGTTCTGTCCAGGTAAAAACGTAGTTGTCTGTGTACATCCAAGGAATGTAAGATCCTTTCCCCTTTATTTTGAGGAGTGGGGAAAAAGGTTGGCAAGTGGATAGTCTGATTTAAAACCACTTTGGAAACCACCTTAGGCATGAAGGTAGGATTAGTCCTCAAAGATACCCTGTCTTGATAAAAATAATATAAGGTTCCACAGCCATAAGAGCTTGTAACTCTGAAACTCTCCTGGCAGAGGTTAGGGCTAACAGGATAGCTGTCTTCCAAGATAAAAACTTGATGTCAGAAGAGGCAGCAGGCTCAAAAGGAGGCAAGGTTAGTTTTTCCAAAACATAGTTGAGATCCCAAGCAGGAATGGGAGGAGATCTAGGAGGTCTTAAGTTCTTAGTTCCTCTGAGAAACTGTCTCATGAGCTGGTGGGAAAAAAATGGGAGGGTCTGAATTATAATGAGCAGAGATAGCAGAGGCATGTATCTTAATGGAAGAGAAAGAGAGACCCTCATGTAAGAGATCTGTTAAGTAAAGTAAAATTAAAGGAATGTTAGGAAGAAGAGGATCAGAATCCTGAGCCTGCATCCAGGAACAAAATCTTTTCCATTTTCCTGCATAAGATTTTCTAGTGCTAGGACGTCTGGCTTCTAAAATGACATCCATAACCTGCTTGGGTAGGAAAGAAGAAATCAAAGGCCCTGGATTAACCAGGCCACCAGGCTGAGAGTTCTGACATGAGAGTGTAGAACCTGACCCTGGTGTTGGGACAGAAGGTTCGGAGATGGAGGTAAAACCCAAGGGGGGCTCCAGACATAGGTTTTTTAGAGTTGGATACCAAAACTGTCAAGGCCAATTTGGGGCCAGCAAGATTATCATCTTGGGCTTGTCCTGTTTTATCTTTAATAAGACCCGTGGAAGAAGAGGAAGAGGCGGAAAGGCATATCCCGAGAGGTTCCTCCAACTGAATGACAGGGCATCCACTTTCCAAGCTTCTTTGTGGAAAGTCCTGGTGCAAAATTTCTGTAGTTGATGATTGAGATGGGATGCAAAGAGGTCTATGTGAGGACATCCCCAAACTGCTGTTATCATCCTGAATATTTTGGTGTCCAGCATCCACTCGTGTGGATCCGAAAGGTTTCTGCTCAGACTGTCTGCCAGGAAGTTTTGATTCCCTGGTAGAAACTGAGCTTGAAGATCCAGATTGCAAGCTAGAGCTGTGTTCCATAGATCCATGGCTAGTCTGCAAAGGGGTAGGAATGAGATTCCCCCTTGCTTGTTTATGTACCACATAACTGTGGTGTTGTCTGTCCGTATTAGTAGTTGTCCTGGTTGTAGAAGATTCCTGAAGGCCATTAGAGCTTTCTGAATGGCTAACATTTCCTTTAAATTGATATGCAGGTGCTTCTGATCCTTTGTCCAAAGGCCCTGCAGACAGTTGCCCTGAAAATGGGTTCCCCAAGCATAATCCAAGGTGTCCGTGGTTAGAATCTGAGTGGCAGGAGGCAGACAGAAGGGCTTCCCTTTGTTTAGAGCACATGCCCTGGACCACCAAAGAAATTCCTTTTGAAGGCAAGGAAGGACGGAGATGAGTATGTCTAAACTGTGGCAATGCTGAGACCATACACTTTTTAGGTACCACTGTACTTTCCTCATGTGTAGTCTTGCATATGGTAAGAGAAGGATGCAGTAGGCCATGTAACCCAAAGCCTGCAGGAATCTCCTTGCAGATTGTTGTGTTAAAGTTGCCAAGGTTTTGAAAGTTGAAGCCAGCTGTAATTGTTTTTTGGATGTCAGAAATGCCATCTGGGTAGTGGTGTTTAGAAGAGCACCCAGAAAAGTTATCTGTTGTGATGGTGTCAAATTTGACTTTTTTATGTTTACAGAGAATCCCAGGAACTTGAGGAGGTTCTGTACAAATTCCAGATGCTGGAGTAAGACATCCTTGCTGTCTGCCTGAATTAGACAATCGTCCAGATAAGGGTAAATTTGAATTCCCTTGAGTCTGCAGTAAGCTACTACTGGAGCCAGGCATTTGGTGAAGACCCTGGGCGCAGTAGACAATCCAAAGGGCAGCGCAGAGAATTGAAAGTGCCTCGATCCGGCCTTGAACCTGAGGTATTTTCTGCATTCCTGCCTGATGGGAATGTGTAAATATGCCTCCTTTAAATCCAAAGTTACCATCCATGCATCTTTGGACAGCATTGGAAGTAGCTGCTGTAGAGTAAGCATCTTGAATTTTGGAATCTCTAGAAAGGTGTTCAAGACCGACAGATCCAGAATGGGTCTCCATGAGTTTTGCTTCCTGGGGACTAGAAAGAGCCTTGAGTAAAAACCTTGTCCCATCTCTGAAAGAGGAACCAGTTCTATGGCTTTCATAGCCAAAAGAGCGTCCACCTGGTTTAAGGCCTCCATCCATTGATGTTTTGGAAGGTCTGGCCATCCGCTTGGCCTTGGCAGGGTATGAAAATGGAATTTGTAACCTCTTAAAACCACATCCAAAACCCACTTGTCTTGGGTTATATGAGTCCAATTTTGATAAAAAAGAGAGAGTTTTCCTCCGAGAGGGGCTTCCAGGCAAGAAATTCCTGTAGCCCAACAGAGGGAGTCATTGAGTTTGTTTCCTATGAGGTTGTGACCTGTCCTCTCCTCCCCTAGGGGTGGAAGCAGTCCACTGTCTTGGTCGATAAGAAGCTTGTGTTTGAGGCCTTCCTCTGGAGCGTCTATATCTACCCCTCTGAGGCCTGTCTGAAGTGGGAAAGGACCAATTTTTTGAAGGCCAATTCCTGCTAAATCTAGGTGGCTGTACTTGTAAGAAATCTTTAACTGTTTGCATGGATTTCGCCTTATCCTCCATCTTTTTAATCACCTCTTCAGCTTTTGATCCAAACAAAACATTATGCTGAACAGGAGCATCCAATAATTTAGCCTTTACTTGTTCAGGCAAATTTTGTTCCTTTAGCCATGCATGCCTTCTAATGACTGTGCCGGAGGCAGCAGCCCTACAGGAAGCCTCCAAGGCATCAAATCCACAGTGTAAACCATGCTTCCCAACTTGTTCAGTGGCATGCAGTAAGTCAAGTAATTCCTTATCATCTGCACAGGCAGAAATGGAAGTAATCTTTTGTTTTAAACAGACAAGAGAAATTGCTGGTATTTCAGCATATGAAACTGACAGTTTAAAGCCCTAATGGACAAAGTAGCAGAAGTGCACACTTTTTTGCCCCATCTTTCTAAGGATCTAGAATCCTTTTCAGTGGGAATGGGATTTTGGCAGAAGCGGCCTTAACTCCCTTAGGACCCTGAGAAATGGTTTCAGGGTCAGCAGAAGGGTTCTTGTATAAAAACTGGTGGGAATCAGGAACCCTGTAATATCTATCAGGCTTAACAGGAGCAGGAGGAAAAGAGTCAGGGGTTAAGTTAGCCTCCGAAAAGGCATCATCCACAATATCCAAAACAGGAGGAATAGCCAGAGGTCTATGTTGGGGAAGAAGAAGAAAATCCCTCAATCTTTTCTTAGATTCCGAATACTCCTGTCCTTCCCAGTGAAAATGTTCCCTCATTTCATGCAAAGTTTCCCCAAAAGAGAAATCCTCAGGGGGAGAAGCTGAAGGAATGGATTCCTCAGCATCAGAATCCTCATAAGGAGGGAAAGAATATTCCTGGTCAGAAGAAGAAACTGAAGAAACAGAAGCCTGATCAGAGGAATCATAATAAACATCCTGCCTTGGCCTTTTATCTGGAGGGGGATGTGGACCCCTAATCATAGTAAGGAAATCCTCCGCCATCTTGAGTAACTGTTTCTGTGACTTGGGAGCCGGTTCAGAAGAGGCTTGTGTTGCAGTCTTTGATTTAGAAGGAGTCTATGCCTTTGCCTTTATTAGAAGCTGAGTAGGCCTGAAAACCCCTTCGGAAGCCGGTACCTGCACAGCGGCTCCGGACCCATCCGAAGGAGCACTGTCCGAAGGTCCTGCAATAGAAATATTTAAAGGCCTGATTGGCTCCTCATGAGAGTCTGTTTCGGCTGTCGGTTCTGAAATGGCCGATGACAGGGGCTGCAAAAGCGCCTCACTAATGACGGCTGAACCTGAAGCTGGCTCCACTTGTGCGCTTTCATCAGATTTGGACCTCGGAGGCCTGTCTTTATCCTTGCGACGTTTGTGAACTCCGGTAGCCGGAACCGTATCCGACGACATTTTGTAGTTAAAGCGCCTACCGAAGTAATGAAAAGCAAAATCGTACCTTCGCTTAATAGTACGTTGATTGAATCTAGCACAAAACCGACAACTAGCTACGTCGTGGTCAGGGCCTAAGCAAGGAATACAGTAAGAATGAAAATCCTTATGAGGTATTTGCTTCCCACATGAAATACAATTATTAACTTTTTCTGACATCGGAGTGGAGCAAGAAAAAGTTTCAACGGGTACTTAGCTTTGAGTGGAGAAGAAAATCTTCGGACTGAAGCTTATCAGAAAATATCATCAGGAGTCAGCCGACCGGCACTTGCGAACTGCTATCACCGCACGGCAAGAAAGACTGGAGAAGATGGCGTCGGCTGTCGGCTTTGTACTCCTGGTGCTCTGACGTCAGGGAGAGTGGTTGAACAGCCGACGCCGGACCCAGACTTTGGGATTCTGGCTGACCGAGGACTGCCTGCCGGCAGGGGAGAACCCTACAGTCATGACTGCAACAGTGAAACACGATGAACATCAGACAAATGTAGGTTTTGTAAAACCGAATTGGAAACAGTCACACACCTTGTTGCTGGTTGTAACACACTAATGGCAGAAGGACTGTATGCTGAAAGGCATAATAATGTGGTGAGACTATTGCACTGGGGATTGTGCAAACATTATGGTATCAAAGTGGCTGAAAAACACTGGAAACATGAGTCACAAAGCATCACAGAAAATTATGAAGTTTATATCACATGGGATCACCCATTAACAACAGTTCAAAAGATAGATGCTAGAAAACCAGACATAGCGGTCCAAGAAAAGAAGACAAAAGTAACATTGATCATTGAAATTGCCACACCCAGTGACTACAGTGTCTTGTGTACATAGAGACACAAAGTCATAAAATACCAGGATCTGCAGGCAGAAACAATAGCAATGTGGGAAAGGTACCCAGACAGTTCCAATAGTATTAGGAGCAACGGGTCTTATAAAAAAGAATCTACAATCATATTTAGATATGTTACCAATCGATGTAACCCTGTGCGAATTGCAGAAGGAGTCATTACTGGGCACATTGCGGGTGCTGCGAAGAGCACTTTTGGCTGACATCAAAGATTGAAACAATACTAATTTTATGAACTTTAATCGTGCTTTGACTTAGGAATGGGGTCTATTCCCATCATGCTATTAGAAACCCAAAAGATTTGGAGAAATTAAAAAAACTGAGGAACACCACATGATGTTACAGTGGAAAGAGAGATCTTCACATGTTTTACATAACACAATGTAGAATAATGAATAATGGCAAGATGATTTAAGGGATATATCAAACTGTGAATTACATGAGAAATATGAATGATGTTGATATGGAAACAGCTTATGAAACAGTGACACAAATGTAATGCTTATTCTAATAAAGTTTTCTTGTCTGTTTCTGAACATTACCGTGGTATCTTTAATAATCACCTAAACTACCACAATCTCATGCAAATGGGACCTCATTTTAACTTTCCATGTGAGGTACAGCCCGCCATGGTCATTGCCAGCTGTTCTTTTTATTCCAATGTCATTATTTACATGACACACGAGTCTAACACTTTGCTGGTAGTGTAACAAGGGCAAGAGTGTGGGTTTATAAGAAGGACAACAACAGTAATCAAATCCCCTTTACCTTGTCACTACTTATCAGAATTAATCTATGAAAATTCACAACTTGGTGAAAACAAGCCAAACCAAACTATCATTTGGTGGGTAGGGCTCCGTTGCTCTCTCCACTTCCCTGTGGTATCACATAACACTGATAATGCATAACATGCTGCATAATCTTGAGGGTAAAGAAAAGGCTGTCCCCCACCCCACCCCCCATTTTGTCAGGCTTTGTTCCTTAGGCTGTGTGACCTCAGAGTTATAATAATTAAGCAGCTTGGAAGTGGGTGTAGTTATAACTGCTGTACTAGGTTCTGACTGTTTAAATTAAGATGACTCAAATATATGGATGCACTGTCACATCAGAGTTCACTGAAAGAAATTTAGTTAAATTACAGGTGGTTGAAATAAAGAATAATACAGTTGTATAAAGTGTTTTTGCAGGTCAGTAAGGGTTTACCATCATCCTTGATGTTCTTAGACTTTAAGAGCTCGTATGTTTAAGTTAGGGGTAGGTGGTTTGTTGTAAAGGGATTGCACCCCTGCAAAATAACTTCTAATTGTAACTTTCCTTGTTTCAATTAATTTTTTTCTTAATTATTTGATAAAATTATTTCATAAAATCATTAATCATTTTTGGCTCTGTAAGTGAATTTTGACTAATAGTAAGTCAGTAGAGTAATTCCATGAACTGTCCTGATACCATACTGATTACTACAAGGAAATAAAATTCCAAAGAGAACAACAGAGATATTGAGCTGCACTGAGTGTAGCAAAGCTGCATTGGTTGCCTTCAGCTTAGCAAGGATGTGTTTCTTACACAGTATGTTGTGGTTGCAACAAGTGCAGCACACATACAGATATTTTATTTTATATTCCTCTACAGAACTTTCCCATTGGCACATTTGTTGCTTCTAGGGGTAAGAACAAGGCATCCCTGAACTGAACGAGGGCCCTATAACACATGTTTTTCTGTCTAGAAGGGGGGGGGGGTCTTATCAGCTCATTCATTCCTCAGATGGCAGGAGTTGGGCATTGGGGGTTGGACAATTTCTGGTCATATGAAAGTCCCTGCCCCTTCCCCATACCTCTCAACTGTCCAGACTTTTACAGAATGTCCAGATTTGTACCTCATATTTTCGGTCTGTTCCTCATAAAAACTGTGCTTTTTTTTGTCAAATCACTGGAATCATGTGATGACTGAAGTCACTAAATGGTGACATTTATTTGAGTTTCAGACTTTAAATCCTTCAGAAAATGTATGTTAAGATAAACTATTATACTCTATCAACTTTCAAAGTTTATGAGTAGTATTTAAAATCTGTCCATATTTTGGGTCTTTGTCCCCCCACCCCATTTTCTCAGGCTTTGTCTAGATTTCTTGCACTAACAGATTGAGAGTTATGCCCTTCCTACCCAACTCCTCCCTAGTAGACAGCTTCAGAATTAACAGTGACTGCCTAGTAGGGAGAAACATGCCCACTCCCACATCTGTACCTCCCCAACTCACTAGTGCTCACACATGTTCAGCACCACAGGCTTGCCAGTCCCCCTCCATGAGTGATTGCCCACCCACTGGCAGGCTTCAGTAATGCAGTGGGCATAGCTGATAGCTGCCTCCCCCCAAGGGTGGATGAGCAAGTGTTGATTGCTCAGGGCCACCTACCTCCATCTGGTCCGTACATTAGCCAGGTTGCTAGTTGACCAGGGCTGGGGCAAGGCAAAGACAAAGAAATGATAACAGAAGTGTCAAAACTGCTGCAGTTATACCAGGTTCTTACACAGGATGTAGTAGTTACATCTGGTATGGCAATAATAGAGTAGTAACAAGGGTGGCAGAGTTTTCATATTTACTCCAAGCATAGTCAGAATGGCGCTGTTATAATGCACAGAGCAAGGAATGGGACATGTATTAAGCACAGCCAGAATGTTATAGCTACAGTGAGCACAGGAAGGATGCATGTGTAACACCATGTAAATCAAAGGGAGAGCTGCATTCTGAGCATGAAAATGTGTAGTGGTTTCAGCAAATGTAGTAAGGATGCAAACAATACACCTTTCTTAAAAAAAATGCAGGAGTGAATACCACTCATAACAGCAATGCAGTGGTTACTTGCAGAGTAGCATGGATGCAGGATTACTTGAGAAATATCAGTGTTTGATGGTTACATTAGGCACAGCAAGAATGCAGAAATATGAAGCATAACAAAGAGATGGGGGTGACATGAAGTATAGTTCCAGTGCTGTGATTCAGTGGTTACACAGAGCATAGCAACAGTGGCATGGTTCCATTGAACATAGGAAAGATACCGTGGTTACCCTGATGCAAGCCAGGGCTAACACTAAGCTTAGTACCAGTGGAGTGACTATATAGGTATAACAAGATAGTTATTCAGAACAGAGAGAGAGAGAGGAAATCCAGGAACTGCAGCATGTGTAGCATAGATTCTTAGGTCACACTGATGACAAGAAGGATGTGGAAGTTACATAAAGGAAAGTAAAAATGGGATGTTTAACAAGGACCCAGATGTCTGAGAGTTAAACAGAGGCACAACAAGGATGTAGTGGTCAGAGGTTACAACTAACACAGCAAGGATATACTGGTTCCAATGACCAAAGTAGAGATGTGTATGTTATACTAGTCATAGCAAGGGCAAGATTAAACCAACCACAGAAAGGGTGCAGTGATAGTAAGCATACAAGTGGTTAGAGAGAACATAGCAAGGAAACAATGGTGTGTGAGTATAAGAAGCAAGACTGTGACCTACAAGAACATGATGAAATAGTCAAGGACTGTTTGAGCTGTGCTAAAATAGACTAGCTTTTCTATGCCAGTTACACTTAACGTTCATTGTTTCCACTGCTGCAGTAGCCTTTAGGCTTTATGGGCTGTGTTTTCCCCAAGACACAACAACCGGCTAGCATCCAAATACTATGGCATCCTCTCATATTTCCATTCTGACTGCTGATTCATCAGCCTTGTGGAGGCAAAGTCAGTAGACAGGGTAGAAAATCTTCAGTACTTTTTTGCCTCCTTGTGAATAAGCAGCTCAGAGGCTTCATAATAGCGGCAGCCAGCACTTCTGCTCCATTTTGATAGATAAGTCCCCTTTGGGAACCCTTCCCCAAAGAAAATATAATTATTTTTATGCAGATCTATAATAAATAAAAAGTCCATTTAACTTTTACTTGGCTTTAGCAGTTCTGGTCCTTTAAGAAACTAGGTATTTCTGTGATTAACTTTGGCTAATTTTGGAGGCTTATTTTGAGGAGAAAATGTGCTGCTTAGATAAACTTTTGAGAATTTAAAGTAATTTTTTTTTGTGGGGAAGTGTTTTTTTTTGAGCAGGGAATGTTACTGGTTAAATAGTGCTTGTGTTCACACTGTGACAACTTACTTGTCATTTTTTTCTGTCTGACTTAATTTAGTCTAAAGGAGTTTGTCGCTGCAATTTAGTGTGCTGTTTATGCATTGCAATGTTTTGGGGACATTGTATATTTATGAAGACAGAAACTTGCTGTTTGCGCAACTTACTTTCCAACCAACTTGCTTCAATGTTTCTGAAGCATCCTCCTTGGTCAGAACATAGATACTTACCCTGTTTCTGCTGGTCCAACTTCTATAAATTTTAGAAAGAAAAAAAAAATTTCCAGAGAGCATTTGGTGACTCTGAGGACTCAGTCTTCACCTCCACCAGTGGTGGGTGTAGAACAAAGCGTATGTATGTAACTTTAAGAAGCATTTCCAGATGTAAGCACGTGCATATAATTAGTGAGCATGTGCAGGCAACAGTGCCATTTTGAGAGAACAACCAGAGTGTTAACATGTATGAGTGCGGTAGTCCGATTATAAGTTTATTTAAGTTTAAGTTACAAAGCCTCATTCCTGATGTGTTTGTATGTAATAAAGATGCTTGAACTTAACCCACAACTCTTTGCCTGTTTTAGCCTGACCAGAGGAGCAACAGTGGGTAACTCTTTTGTGGCCAGCAGCTGTTCTTCATACTACTCACTCCTGTCTGTGGCTTCCCCAGATGTAGTCTTTTCAACCAACATGAACAGGGGCTCAAGCACATCTTCTTCATTTGTTTCAGTATCCCTGCAGGACACCTGGTGAATGTGGACATACTGGGGCAATGCAGCAATTGCCTCATGTACACAGACAACCCTCTCCTCCTACCACCCAACACTACAACCTGTGAGAGATGCACTTACATAGCCAAACTGGAAGCAAAGCTCTCTCCACCCAAGATTGTGCTAGATAGTCAAGAGGAGAAGGTTAACACCCACACTACACCTCAAGCAACACATAGCCCTTCTAAACCCACAGCACCAACACCCTCACATAGCAACACTAAACCCTCATATGCGGAGGCCCTTAACAGTAACCTGCCCAAGCAACAAGGACCTCTGAAGCTGAAATGCAAACAAACACCAATCACAACCAAAGTGTCACATAGCTCACAACACCAGTGTGCCACCCAACAACAGCCCCTAAGGCAAGACAATGTACCCAACACTTTAGTCATAGGTGACTCTATAGTTAGAACACCAATCACAACCAAAGTGTCACATAGCTCACAACACCAGTGTGCCACCTAACAACAGCCCCTAAGGCGAGACAATGTACCGAACACTTTAGTCATAGGTGACTCTATAGTTAGAAACATGGATGTCCCACTCACCAGGCTGAACAAGGAGAAAATTACAGTCAGCTGCCTGTCGGGTGCCAGGATCTGCCACATAACGCATGCACTCAAGTTACTCCACAACAAGTACAAATATGACACTGTCATTGTCCATGTTGGAGTGAATGACTTGAGCTGTACCTCCCTGGACTACATGAAAAGAGACATGGAAGAGCTCTCGGATCATGTGTCCTAGGCAGGTATGATCTTAGCCGTGAGTAGCATCCTGCCTTCACCCAGAATGATACCACAGTATAAGGGCAAAATGATTGACTTCAACAATTGGCTAAGCTTCTGGTGTCATTCAAAGGGGATCCAGTATCTGTCTGCCTGGGACGACATGATCGACAGACCATGATGCTTTGCCAGAGGTGCTCTGCACCTGTCGTCCCTGAAATTCAGGTTACTGGCTAAGGCTCTTGCCATTGCCATCCCTATAGTGCCTTTTTTAGGAAAAGTTCAAAGGACAAAACCGTCACCGTAATAGGTATAAGCATGCAAAATCTGAAGGTAATGCTACTCAGTGCTAGAAGTCTAAACCTCAAAATGCGCTCTCTCGAGGCACTCCTAAAAATGAAGAACATTGATATCTGTGCAGTAACTGAAACCTGGTTCAAGGCTCCAGAGAGCACCCCTGCAATCCCAGGCTACAACTCTTACCACACTTTTCAGCCACCAAACCAGGCCCAAAACACTAAAGGTGGAGGAGTGTCCATATTTACCAAGGATATTCACACCATCAGGCTAGTTGCCCAACACAATGCACATGAAATTCTCCAGGTGCAACTAACAGTAGGTAAGACTGCAATCCAAATTGTAGCTTGCTACAGATCCCCCACCATGCCCCAAGATTCTCACTACACCTTTCTAAACATACTGGAAAATATTAAGATACAACCAAACACCCTAATACTGGGTGATTTCAACTACCCTGCCATTAACTGGGAAAACTACTCATGTACCAACACCTTTGCCCAACGGTTCTTGGAATTCATAAATTCCAATGCCCTGGATCAACTAATTCATAGTCCCACCAGGGGCTCCAATATCCTAGACCTAGTCATTACCAACATGGGAAGTCGATGCTCCACACCTATGGTCACCCCCTCATTGGTCAGGTCTGACTGTAAGCTAATCACCCTTGATATACACATCCCTCCCCCACCCCCAGTAAGGAAACCGCTGTAAAAAACTTCTCCAAAGCCAACTTCATGCTATTCGAGTCAGAAGTGACAAACTTCATGACAACCATGCAGACGCGAACTGAAAGTTCGACTGCTGCGTCCTACACTAAGGCACTGCCCAAGCACATCCACTTGTGCATGAATCGTGCCATTCCAAATAGAACCAAGATGCTCTCCTCCATAAAAAGGAAGCCAATCTGGTGGTCCCTGCCATAATCAAACTTTACAACAAAAGGAAGATACTGTTGCTGCAAAACTCCCTTACCAGCCTCAGTAAGAAGCTGAGATCCCTCATAACATCTTCCAAAGCTAGTCACGAAAATAAAATTGCCAAAGATTCCGAAGACAACCACAAGGCATTCTATAGCTATGTCAAGAATCTAAATGGCAATGCTCAGATATGCTCTGAATTACAACAGAATGGCATTAAATGTACTGATCCCAAGGATATTGCCAATATCCTGGCAGATTGATTCAATGCCAACTTCACCCCCCTCTCACCCCCTAAAGGGCCCATCTCAATACCAAAGATTGCCAAATTCCGGTAATAATGGCCACAGAGGTAAAAAATGCACTCTTCAAAGCTAAGACTACAGCATGCATGGGACCAGACGACATCCCGGGCTGTGTACTACATGAACTACAAAATGAACTGGCACCTCACCTAAGTGTCATGTTTAATCATAGCCTGACCTCAGGCTTCGTGCCCACTGAGTGGCTCACAGCTACAGTTATCCCATTCCACAAGGGGGGATCCACCTTGGATCCTGGGAACTACCGCCCCATCAGTCTGATGAGCCTGATCTGCAAGGCCATGGAACGTATTATCATGGAACTTACAAACAAAGACATTGGCAACCTTCAAACACTGAACCCCGCTCAGTTTGGGTTCATGAAGGACCGATCTTGTCTCCTGAACCTGATTGACTTCTTCGAATCAGTCTCCAGAGCTGTGGATGAGTGTAAGGTGGTCCACACAACCTATCTGGACCTTGCCAAGGCCTTCAATACCATCCCTCACTCTGGAATCATAGATAAACTTACTAAACTGGGCATTAATCCCTACGTCACTCGATGGGTTGCCAACTGGCTTACTGACAGAACCCACACTGTAAAGGTACCCAACTCCAAATCCAACTCCAGACAAGTGACGAGTACCTCAGGGTTCAGTCCTGGGACCGCACTTGTTTGGCATTTACTTCTCTGAAGTACAGTCCAACACTACGGGACTCTGGCTAACAAATTTCGCAGATGACTGCAAACTGGGAGCCATTATTGAATCCCCAAATTATGTGGCTATTCTATAAAAGGGCCTTACAGAAACAGATGATTGGTGCCAGAGCCATGGGCTCAAGCTCAATGCCAAGAAATGTATAGTTATCCCCTTTGGGAAAAAACATGTACCCGTGAATTACCACATAGTTGGCGGTACACTAAACACTGAAAGTGTGGTAAGAGACTCAGGGCCACAGGTGGACAGTGGTCTACCTTCGATAGTTACATCGCCACAACAGTCAGGAAATCCTTCTATGTGGCACACCTCATCACTAAGGGCTTTTCATCCAGAAAAAAGGAGGTCATTGTCCCACTCTACTCATCCCTCATTAGACCCATTATAGACTACAGTGCCCCATTTGGTATGTACCTCTCAAGACATCTGCAACAACTGGAAAGGCCGCAGAAATACCTCACTAAAAGAATCACAGACCTAAAGCAGATGCCCTGTGCTAACCGTCTAAAAAAACTCCAGCTGTACTCTGTCGCATATCGTCTACTCAGAGGCGATCTCTGCTTAACATACAAGGCCATGTCAAGCCCAGAGCTGTTTGACATGCTACACTTAAAAAAATCCCAATCCCTCAGAGCCACACACTCCAGGGATCTAAACCTTGTCATCACAATGAACAAAACATGCTGGAGGGATAGGTTTCTGACCCAAAACTCCCCAGACTGTGGAATAGACTGCCCATACATGTCAAGCAGAGCACCTCTTTGGCCCTGTTCAAAAGGAACCTTGACAATTGGATGGGAGGAATTTCACCCCGGAGATCACGTTAGTCATCCTGCTAGACAGGGGTCCAGGGAAGTAAATATTGTGGGAAGAAATAGCCAGGTAATTGTTATGGCTAGGCTTGTATTGGCCCTAGGACCGATAACCTAGTACCAACCTATGAACCTATGGGAAAGCCATCTTTACTTGTGTATAGATACATAAGGGGGATGCTGCTGGACATGTCTGGGAGAAGACACTTCTTGATGGGGCAGATATTCCTTCTCCAAGTCAGTCACTGAAGATACCTGCAAAGAAAAAGCAAAAGGTTAAATATTTTTCATCAGAATACATGGTATGTATAAGAAAAGAAGATATATCTTATCCAAGAAATTGTTACAGACAGTAAATCCTGGAACACAGAATTCAGTACTTGTTAATCAGGTCAATAGAAATATTCCTGAGCAAGATATTTCAGATGATTCTGACAGAGACAGGGTTTTGTCTCCTGCAGATTCTCAAGACTAAAACTCTGATGCTGAGTAAACCTGGTCCTCAACACCTCCTTTGGAGGAAATTTCTTTTTCTCAAATTATTGCCAGGATGGATACATTTTTATGGGAGCAAATGGATGTTCCCCTGAATTGAGATATTACGATATGTTACAGTTGGATATGCCTCATTATATCCCTATTTCTCCTCTAGTCCCATCATTGGAAGATGTATATAGTGCTGCCTGTAACAACCCTGATTCACAGCCTTCAGCTCCCAGAAGAACTAACAAGTACTTGTTTTCTCACCTTAGGTCTGACCATGCAGCAATATCAACATCTACACTAACAGGGCACAGGACCCTAGCAGCATATGACCCTTACCCAGTGCCTTACCCAGTGGACAAGGAGGGGAACATTTTGGACAGATTTGATAAGAGAATCTTTTCTTCTTCCACTTTGGCATATAGAATTCTTAACTATCAGACCAATATATGGAAGTTTGCGCTTGTTGTATAGACAGTTTGAAAGGTCTAACCATCACTCTTCCCTGTGGAGGCAGTGCCTGCCTCAATTCTGTTGTTTCCAAGATTTCCCAAGTAGCTAAGCATGCCTTAAGAAGTGTGTATCATTGTGCAGATACTGTCTAGGGCCTCTGCTTCTGCTACTGTTTTGAGGAGGAATGCCTGGGTATGTAACCAAAGGTTTTCTGAAGATACAAAGTCTGAAAGATTGAATTATGCTTTGGATAAGGAGTGATAAGGATAAAATAAGTTTGGCTGTTCTGCTGCTCATGTTCTCAAACAATTTGATGAGAGAGGGACATTAATTTGAAGGGTTTATAAGATTTTTAGCCCCTCCTCCCTTACATATCTCCCAGATCCTCTTTCATAACTAAAAAACAAAACAAGCAATCTCCGCCTTTTCAAGCCAAACAGGGAAACAAAAGAGATATCAAGAGGGCAACACTAAGAAACAAGGATTCTTTCCTAAAAAGGGATAGTCTGCAACTTAAAAGTGACTATGCCAGTATTCTTCCCCCACCCCACCCCCTGCCTCAATCTCGAAATCTATCTCAATAACAGGCTATGTACATTACCTTTTGTCAGCAGACTATTCCAGACTCATGGGTGTTAAGGAAATTCAGGAAGAATAGATTTGGCATTGAATATATATACATACTTTCAGAGGAGTTCCTTCCCACCCTCTGAACCAATTAGAATTTTTTCCACAAGGTCTTCAGTACTTACAAACCTTAGAAGTCATAGAACCAGTGCCAGTAAGTCAAAGAGACAGATGTTTCTGGTACCAAAGAAAGAGTCTTTGAGACCAGTTTTAGATCTTTCCTTTACAAATCTGTGAAAGTTCCGAAATTCAAAATGTTTGTCCTTCAGAAATGTGTTACTTGTCATTCCCCAAGGAAGCTTTATGGTAACATTAGATCCAAAAGATGCATACTATTACAGTCCGATATGCAAAGGTTAAAAGAAATGTCTCAGATTTGCTGTCTCTGTGTAACATTATCACTTTTTTACATTGCCCTTTGGGTTGTCTACTGCTCCAAAGGTGTTTACAAAGTGTCTAACTCCAGTCATAGCTCATTGCAGACTGAAAGGAGTTCACATTTTTTCTTTATTTAGATGACTTGCATATCTTTTCAGAGTCTTTTCCCAAATGTCAAGAGTCCTTAAGGCTCCCTATTGAAATGACGGCACTCAAAATGTAGAGTGTCAACAAACCAAAAAAAAAGACTACAAATCCTGGAGAAGAGTGGATCACAAACATCACTCTTCTTTAAACTTCTTTTTTTGCATGGGGACAAGCCCCCTTTACACTTCTCACTGTGGAGGGCAAGCCCTCCCCCCCCCGAATTTCATATGGTTACTGTCCTTAACATGTTTTCATCTATTATGACCAATCTGGGATTTCAGATAAACATTTCATAAATCCTGCATGACCCTGTCGCACAGTATTATCTTTCTAGGGTGTCTGATAGACACTCAGCAGGCTTTTTGGACACTGGAGAAGGCAGATTTCTATCTGAAAACTTTCCTGAGACTCTCAACTCAGTCTCAGACTTCAGCCATGTACTATCTCAGGATCCTGGGTTCATGGTATCTATAATTACACTTGCCAGATTACACATGAGAAATTGTCAATGGTTTCTAAAACAGCACATGGACCCAACATTTACATCCTCTGGAATTTCAAATTCCAATCTTGGGCTTTGTAGAAAAGGAACTCTAGTGGTGAAAACTGTAAATACAAGTAAATGCAAATCTCCCTTTTCCCCTCTACCTCCAAGTCAGTCTGTAACTACAGACACTTCAGAATTTGCTTGAGGGCAGTTAAAATGGATTAAAGGTGCACAGCCTTCGGGGTTCATCACACAGACCAAAGTACATAAATGTCAGACATGTTGGTTGTGATCCATGCCTTAAAATCTCTTAATCAGATAAGATCCCAAGGACCACTCTGGGTGATTACTGACAACACCACAGTGATGTTGTAAATCATCAAGCAAAGGAGCACAAGGTCGGACACTGTATGGAGACAGGCAGCGATTGCTTGGGAGTTAGATCTTCAGCACTAAACTCCAAGCATCCTAAATTCCTTCAGTGCAAAACATTATGGATGGCAGCCAAGTTGAACAAGACCAAGGCTTTCCCTCACAAATGGAAACAGATTGATGAGTATTCTAGGAGTTGATTCTGCTGTGAGGAACACCTCAAATACATCTTTTTGCTTCCTATCAAAACAGACAACTTAACAGAGTCTGCTCTGAAGATTCAGAAGTACTCTCCAAAAATTATTTTGGTGACTCTCTTTTGGCCCAGGCAACCTTGACCTCCTCCCCTTCTTATGGAATTGGCCAAAGGCAGTTACCACAAGCTTTTTCACAAACTGGACCTACTCACACAAGAACAGGGGTGTTTGATACACCCCATTGTCAGACATCTTTAACTAACTGCCAGCATGATTCAATTCTAATAAAGTTTAGCCACGTTGTTTCAGAGGACATGCAGCAGGTACTAAAGGAGGCAAGAAAACTTGCTACTAGAAAATATTACATTGGCAAGTGGAAGAGATTTTCTTGTTGGTCCATAGTCGGTAATCATTGCCATATCACGTTTTTAGTAAAACAATTTCTGAAAGGAGTTTTATATTTAAGACCACCATGCCATTAAGTTGCTCCTTCCTGGGATCTTAACTTTCTGCTGAAAATGTTAGCAGCATCTCCTTGTAAACTTGCGCATCAGTCAAATTTAAGGTTCATTATTTAGAAAACCTTTTTCATTGCTCTGACATCTGCAAGAAGAGTATCTGATTTGCAAGCTCTCATGGTGGGTGAACCCTATCTGCTTTTCCATAGGGATAGGGGGTCATTAAGAACAAATTCCTCATTCATGTCTAAAGTTGTTTGAGTTAATTTTGAATCAGGCCATCAATCTCCTCAGAACCTGGGAGACAGGATTCTTCATACTTTGGACATGCATAGGTAGCTCAGGTACTATCTTGACAGAATCAAGCCCTTTAGGAAAAGCAGATAGCGATTACTTCTTATTTTGGGATTAACAAAGTTCAACCCATGTCAAAACAGAGTATTTCCATTCCAGACATCTGATCTTGGCTTTTGCTGTTTGTTATCCCCACCATGGTAAGCCAGTTCCAGGCAGTGTCAAGGCTCACTATATGAGGTCCTTGTATTCTTCGATAGCATATTGGAAAGGGATGGACTCAAAGTATTCTAGAGACAGCTACATGGTATTCTGTACATATCTGTGCAAAGTATTGCAAACTGGATTTTTTCACTAGAACCAGGACTGACTTTGCTAGGACCATTCTCTAAGGGGCTTCTGGATCCTAATCCTTCCTTCTTCCTACCTGGTTGCATAGGCTTTGGTAATCAACTCATATAGCCTAAAGGCTACTGCAGCAGTGGGAATAATGAACATAGTCCAGTTGTGTAAGTTACATTTACCCATAACAGTAGATAATCAAATTCCTCAGTGCTGCAGTAGCCATATTAACCCTCTATCCCTCATTATTGTATAAAGTCATTGTTGAGAAAAATATTTGGTGGTTATTTCTTATTTGGATAGTTCTGAATGCGTTCACTATTTCTTAACCTTTGGACAAGAAAGTCATGAAGATTTTGCACTCTGACTGCTGCTTTTCCATACTTAGGGCTGACCAATAAGCAGTCAGAGTGGAAGTATGGATGGGAGCTAGACATTGTGGAAGCTGGTGGTTGTTGTGTCTTGGGCAAGACACAGTAGGTTCATATGAGTTTACTAGGCTAGCGGCCCTAGACCCTTTACAAGCCTGATGAGGTCTATGGTCAGTACCAGCTACCCTGTCCATGTGGGATATGGGAGCCACCCCAGGGGTGACTCTGTGGTCTCCCATCCAGTTATCTAGGTTGCGTTTGAATAGGGTCAGTGAGGAGCTCTGTTTTACATGAATATGGAGTCTATTCCAGAGAAGCAGCAGTCTCTGGGAGACACATCTGTCTAGCCAGCATGATCTGTTAATGTCACAAGCTAGGTTGAGATCCCTAGAGCAAGAGACTCGAGCCATTTGACTTATGTATGTACAGGATTGCAGATTGCCCTATAGGCCAGGCACAAGTTTCCTCTCAGCTGCCTATAAGATACAGAATAAATTGACAGGGCTTTCAGCCTATTCACATAGGTCTTAGTTTGGAGTCCCTGTATTTTTCTAGTGAGAAACCCTTGAGGTCTCGCCAGCTGCTGCAGACGTCTGGTGAGGTACATACAAAAGGGTGCATTATACTCTAATAGTGGTCTGATGAGGGTCAAGTACAGTGGAGTTATAACATCCCTTGATCTGAATGCTATGCCTTTGCTTAAGAGGCTCACTTCATAGAAGGATTTCCTTACCACCATGGAAATTTGGTGGTCAAAATTCAGGTTGCTATCTACCTATGTTCCCAAGTCTCACACCAGTGGGCTGCAACTCAGGGGATTGCTGACAATGTTGTAATTTGTAGGGAATTCTGTTTTACCAGAAAGAATAATAATGCATTTTTTTGCATTTTGTTTTAGACCATGACTTTGGCATCAATCATTTGTTTATGTTAGCCCTTCTTGTAATATGTTGACATCGTTGGGGGATTCAGTGATTGCTCCCAGTTTGCAATCATCAGCGAAGTTGGTGAGTCAAAGGCTGTCTACTTTAGCCTAGACTTCTGAGAAATAGATGCAAACAATAAGGGGTCCGGTACAAACCCCTGTGGTACACCACTGGTGACAGGTCTACTGGTGGAGGTAGAGTCACCAGTTTTGACTGTGTTTGTTCTGTCGGTGAGGCAATTTGCTACCCATCTAGTGACATAAGGATTAATCCCTATCTGGGAGAGTTTTTCAATGATGCCAGAGTTGGGAATTGCATTGAAAGCCTTGGCAAGGTCAAGATGGGCATTGCGCACTATCTTACCTTCATCCTTGGCTTTGGTGACATTCTCAAAGACGTCTACCAGGTTTAATAAGCATGATCTACCCTTAACAAAGCCAGTATTTGGAGGTCACCTATATCCTTATTGAGGACGTACATGATAATTCATTCCATGGTGTTGCAAATGAGGCTGGTTAGACTTATGGGTCTGCAGTTCGCAGGGTCATTTGATAGCCCCTCTTTGTGCAGGGGGGATTACTGTTGCTGTTCTCCATTCTGCAGGAACATAGCCAGCTCTCAAGCTATGATTAAAGAGAAAGCTAAGCAGGTTCTCTAGGTCTTGTTTTAGATTGTTTAGTAAACAACCTGGGATATTATCTGGTCCCATTGAGGCCATGTTTTTGGCATTGGAAAGCACAGATATTACCTGTTCTTTAGAGATACTAGGCAGAGGGCTGGTGTCAGGTTTGCTTTGGGATATGGTAGGTGGAGATAGGAGGGTGAAGTTTGCACTAAATCTGTCAGCTAGCAGTTTGGCGATATCTTCCAGTGTAGTATGAGTGATTCCCCCTACAACCAGTTCAGCACATAGCTGGGCATTCCCTTTTAGACTTCAAACATAGTTAAAGAATGCCTTATGATTATCCTTGGCTAGAGATGCGATTTTAGTTTTGTAATTTGCTTTAGAAGACTTTTGCAAGATTTCTGATTTTCCTGCTTCAGCTTAGGAGGGAACTCTTCCTCTGCAGAGTGATATCCCTTTTACTTTTGGACAGCAGTTTCTTCCTTTGTTATATAATCTGTTTATATATAAAGTCCACCAAGGTGGCTTGTTTTTATGGGAAGACCTGGTTTTGATCCGGTCAGGTACAGCAAAGTTTATGTAGATGCTTAAGTGTTTGTACAGAGCTTTGCATACACTTCTGCATAGTGATCATTGGTGTTTGTGATTGTGGATGGTATGAAAGTTTTATACCATTGCTTAGTATGCTATAGTTAGAGAAGTTTTTTAATGATCTTTTTTTTATTTCTGTGAGGGTGTCAGTTCTAGTAGTTACTTAAAACAAGACTGATTTGTGGTCTGACCTAACCAGGGAGGGCATCACACACAGGGAAGTACACTGAACCCCCCATGTTAGTGAGTACTATGCCCAGAACATTGGAGCTCCTAGTGGGGGTGCAGACTATCTGTTCCCAGAGCATTTGTGTTAACAAAGTCCAGGAACCTCTGGGCGAGCATGTTTTTTTGCTCATGTATGTCCTACAGTCTATGGCAGGATAGCTGAAATCTCCCATGACTAAGACGTTGGGCTGTAAAATGTATGTTTTCATAGAAGAAGTTGGGACATACAGAACTAACTTGCAAACTGTGAGAAAATAAATAAAGAATTTTACAAGTGTGTTTACCAGAACTAGAAGACAGAATGTCTGCAGCTGGAAATTCTTTCTATTGTTTGAAACAGAGGTAATTACAGTTTTCCAAGGTAATTGTTTTACGACTTCCAATTCAGGAAAGCTTCTAGAGAGAATTGTTAGCTTCTGGGAGATAAGTATTTTTAATGGAGACATATTAAAAATTTTAAGTTCCTGCTAGCCAGGGAAACTAGGCAGAGGTGACAAGAATGATGTAATCTGAGATGATTCAGCAGTAATGTGTATTATCAATTTAAGAACTATCTCAGAGAGAAATAGTGCATTTTGTATTTTGTTCTGGGCCTGTTAACAACTCACCAGCACTTTGCCTTGCTCTGTATGTAAGACATTTAGGGCATAGTATCTCTTAGAGATAGAGAGGAATATAGCAAGACTAGTCTAGATGATTTCTGTATTTATGTGAGACTGTCCTACAATGTTGTTTTAAAGTATTTATTGTGATTGTAAACTCTATTGTCACTATGCTGAGTTAATGAGTATTGTCTTGGGCTTTTATTATTTATTATTAAATATTTTTAAACATTTTAATTCTGCCTGGTTTTGTATAGAGATATTGAAGCTCTTAGAGTACTTGCATGTATTTGGTGATACTGTATAGACCACTCTAGAATAGCCTTAAAAGTTCTGGTCACACTTACTAATTGGATAACAGTAACATTGCACAGTGGAATTGGTCACCCTTTGGGAAGGGCCTTAGAGTAGCTGATAAGAGTGGTTGGTGACAGTTGGTACTACCTTATAGTCTGGGAGAAGAGGCATAGCTAGTGAACCTGTGCCAGCCTTCCCCAGGAATATCTGTGTGTTTGTATATAAATCAAATCTCAAAATGTTTGTGTCAGCTACTTGGGCAGGGACACAAGGCACTGGTTGGACAGATAGGGTGCTGGAGGTTTTGGCTTGACTAGTCAGCTGAGATCTTAACCCTATAGCTGTACCAGTGGGGAGTCTTATTTGGGGATCTGGAGAGAGAAGGAGAAACCAGCCCCAGACTGACTGTGATCTCTGTGTGGTCTTAAGGGAAATTGTACTTTATTGTGTGTGTACTGTTCATTCTCCCAATGTGCATGTCCCTCACTGGTGTTAGTGGTTAGGACTGAGGCTACTTGATTACTGGGCCAGTGCACAGGTGTCACAGCTTAGCATGCTGTAGTTAGCTGTGGTGAAGTTTTGTATTATTTTTTTTTTTATTCCTGTGAGGGTGTTGGTTCCAGTAGTTGCTTAAAACAAGACTGATTTGTGGTCTGACCTAACCAGGGAGGGCATCACGCACGGGGAAGTACAGTGAACCTCCCCCCATATTGGTGAGTATTATGTCCAAAACAGTGGAGCCCGTAGTGGGGGTGCAGACCATCTGTTCCAGAGCATTTGTGTTAACAACGTACAGGAACCTCTGGGCGAGCATGTTTTTTTTGCTCATGTATGTCCCCAAGTCTATGGAAGGATAGTTGAAATTTCTCATGACTAAGATGTTGGGCTGTATGGTGAGGGATTCCAGTTAATTGAGGTAGGTGGTATGCTTATCCTGGTTCATGGTGGGGGATCTATAGCTAGCAATGATGTAGTATGGTACTTAAACTATAGTTAATTGGACATGGAGTTGTTTGAGAAAGAGTCATGCTGTTTGACCAGTCTCGAAGTATAGTTGGTTTTACTGAAGATGGATACACCCCCACCTTTGGTTCTTTCATGCTCATTTTGAAGTCTGAATGCATGGAAGGCATTGTAGCCTTACACAACTGGGGTGCTCTCAGTGGCTTTGAAACATGTCTTGTGAGAGACAACAGACGTCAGCATCATCCAAGGTGAGGAGTGCTTCCAGGGAATGAAGTTTCATGTTTAAACTCTTAGCATTAAGCAGCACGACCCTAAGTTTGTCTCAGATTTTGTTACATTAGAAAATTCATTGTTTTGACATTGCCTAAAAAAGCACTATGGGGGAGGCTAGGGCCTTTGACAGTAACCGAAAGCCTAGGGGAGACAGGTGTAGACCATCTCTAGCAAAGCAGAGGTCTGTCTACCATATTCTCCCAGGGTGACAGATACTTGATCCCCCTGGACTGACACCAGAAACAGACAATTGTTGAAGTCAACACAATCCATGTAACCTAAAGGCTACTGCAGCAGTGAGGAATTCAAACATGGTCTGTGGAAAATGACTGAGCACTGAGAATGGACAGAAGCTGCAAAAGAGAGAAAGGGTGACCTGAAACAAAAATAACACTCTGGAAGGACAGTTACTGTGTCATACTGTGTTTAGAGAATTTAAAAAATGCTTTGAGAATGAACTTGATGTGATATAATCATGAAGACTAGAGAATAAGGAATATGTTGTCTTTTTGTCAATAATGAAATGCCTATGATACTTAATAACAAAGGAGGTGTTCTATTGTAAACTGTAGGTTTGGTGTCAGTTGCTTGATTGCTCTATGTAGTATAACAGTTTCTATCTGCCTCTGGTGTTACAGACTTCAGTTGGAAGATTACTGAATCATTGGCCTTCCAGACTAGTAGGCATAGTTATTGTCCATCAGAATCACTGGCCTTCCAAAAGGGAGGCATATCTGCAGTCCATCACAATGATATCTTGTGTTTTACATTCACAGGAGAGAGTTATGTTCTTTGCCACCACAGACGAGCATACAAACTATACCTCAGCTCTATATCTGGAAAGTGCCCTTTCACAGCATTCCCTTGCAGCAGTTACTCTGCATTCAAGAAGGCTGACTGTGTGAACTGTAATATTACGGGACTCACAACCTGTCCACAGCTAGGTAAGTATGCAAATAGTCCATATAACCTGCCCACAGCTAGGTGAATATGTTAGAAGTGCTTACAACCTGCCAACAGCTAGAAAAATGTGCAAGTATGATATGTTAACAAGTGGGGAGACTTACAATCTGTTAAGATCTAGATTAGTGTACAAGCAGTGCTTGCAACCTGCCAAGAGCTAGGAGTATTTGCAGACAGTGTTTACACAATGTTTACAATCTGCTGACAGCTAGAAAAGTGTGCAAGCAGTACTTTCAGCTTGTCCACACCTAGGGAAGTGCACACGCAATATAATGGACAACACATTTCAGATAGAATCAAGCAAAAATCATAAAAATTTCTATTGTATGTTATTTCTAGGTGATAACATCTCCTGGCTGCCTCGTGAAAGGCCTGTTAATTTCCATCATCTGAAAGCATTCCTGGATATAACAAAGAGCCCACCATACTGTGGTATGTTTAACTTTCATATTCCTTCTTCATGTGGGTTTGGAAGATGGATACAGGGGTGTAACTAAACATCAAATCACTGCTGCATGTCTTTTGTTACTCACTGTCCTAGTTAGTTAGGATGCTAGTTGTCTTATACATGCTTTACCTATACTGTTGTTTTGGGGGAGGCATTAGTCACTTTTCATTGTGTCTCAGGGAAGGTTAATTAATGTACAGAAGCTCAATGAGCCCGGAGGGACATCATTTAATATACAGAAGCTTGGCTATACTTTCTTTTCAGGGAGGGGCTTTCAGATGCTTTTAATGTCAGTCATTAACCTTTATACAGTGTTTTATTTATTTCATTTATGTTTTTGTTTTGTTTACATGCACACAACTGCTTGCAGTAGTAAAATAGTAGTATATCGGGTTCAGGCACCTAGGCAGAAAGACATTTCCCTGTGGTACATTTGACTGGGGATACATGGCTGAAGTGACATTCAGCTGCAGAGAAATATGGCTGTTTGCAAATTCCCTGTGGGCGAACCTAACACCCTAATAATGGGCGATTTCAACTACCCTACCATTAACTGGGAAAACTACTCATGTACCAACTCTTGTGCTCATCATTTTCTGGAATTCATAAATTCCAATGGCATGGATCAACTTATCCACACCCCCACCAGGAGCAGCAATATCCTAGACCTGGTTATTACCAATATGGGCAACCGGTGCTCCACACCAGAGGTCAATTCCTTGTTGGTCAGATCCAACCTAGACATAAACATCCTTCCCCCACCACCATTAGGGAAACCACAGTAAAAAAATTTCTCTAAAGCCAACTTCACGCTTCTTAAGACAGAAGTGGCAAACTTCACGACACCCATGCTGATGGACAATAGAGGTATGACTGCTGAATCCAACACAAATGCACTTTATAAGCACTTACATGCGTGCATGGATCATGCAATCCCTAACAGAACCAAGATGCTATCCTCCAAAAAAAGGAAGCCAATCTGGTGGTCCCCTGCCATAAACAAACTCTACAACAGAAGCAAGAAACTGTTGCAAAAAAGAGTAAAATCCCATGATTGGAGAAACTCCCTGGTCAACTTCAGTAAGAAGCTGAGATCCCTCATAAAATCCTCCAAAGCTAGTTATGAAAACAAAATCGCCACTGACTCTAAAGACAACCACAAAGCATTCTATAGCTATGTCAAGAATCTCAATAGCAAAACTCAGATCTGCTCTGAGTTACAGCACAATGGCGCTAAATATACAGAACCAACGGATATTGCCAACATCCTGGCAGATAGGTTCAGTGCTAATTTTACCCCTCTGTCATCCCCTAAAGAGCCCATCTCTATACCAGAAGAATGCAAAGTTCCTGTAATCACGGCTTCTCAGGTAAAAAACACACTATCCAAAGCCAAGAACACAGCATCCATGGGACCTGACGACATCCCAGGCTGTGTTCTACATGAACTACAAAACAAACTGGCACCCCACCTAAGTACCATGTTCAATCATAGCCTCACCTCAGGCTATGTGCCCACTGAATGGCGCACAGCGACAGTTATCCCACTCCACAAAGGGGGAACCACCACAGACCCCAGAAACTACTGCCCCATTAATCTAAAGAGCCTGGTCTGCAAGGCTATGGAGCGTATCATCATGGAACTTATAAACAATAACATTGGTAATCTCCAAGCTCAGGACCCCACCCAGTTCGGGTTTGTAAAAGGCAGATCATGTCTCCTAAACCTGATAGACTTCTTTGAAGCAGTCACCAAAGCCGTAGATGAGGGTACGGTGGTTCACACAGCCTATCTAGATCTCGCCAAGGCTTTTGACACCATCCCCCACTCTGGAATTATAGATAAACTCACTAAACTAGGTATAAATCCCTATGTCACAAGATGGGTTGCTAACAGGCTCACTGACAGAACCCACACTGTGAAAGTAGCAGACTCCAAATCCAGCTTCAGACCAGTGACAAGTGGAGTACCACAGGGTTCAGTCCTGGGTCCTCTCCTGTTTGGTATCTACTTCTCTGAAGTACAGGCCAACACAGAAGGTCTTTGGCTAACGAAGTTTGCAGATGACTGCAAACTAGGAGCCATAATCAAAACTCCAAAAGATGTGGACATCCTACAAAAGGGCCTTGTTGAGACAGATGTCTGGTGTCAAAGCCATGGCCTCAAGCTCAATGCCAAAAAGTGCATTGTCATTCCTTTTGGTAAAAACTCAGTACCCATGAACTACCACATAGGTGGTAGTCTACTTAACACCAAAAGTGTGATGAGACCTTGGGACACAGGTGGACAGTAGTCTCTCCTTTGATAATCACATTGCCACAGTAGTCAGGAAATCCTTCTATGTGGCACACCTCATCACAAAAGGTTTCTCATCCAGGAAAAAAGAGGTCATTGTTCACCCTCTACTCGTCATTCATTAGACCCATTATAGAGTACAATGCCCCTTTTGGTATGTACCTCACAAGACATCTACAACAACTGGAAAGGCCACAGAAATACCTCACAAAGAGGATTACCGGCCTCAAAGAGATGCCTTATGCAGACTGTCTCAAAAAACTGCAGCTTTACTCTGTTGCATATCGCCTACTCAGAGGTGATCTCTGCCTAACATACAAAGCTATGTCAAACCCAGAGCTGTTGGACATGCTTCACTTAAAGAAATCCCAATCCCTACGAGCTACATACTCTAGGGACCTAAACCTTGTCACCACAATAAACAGAACATGCTGGAGGGATAGATTCCTGTCCCAGAGACTTCCCATACTCTGGAACAAACTACCTATCTATGTCAAACAAAGCTCCTCATTAGCACTGTTTAAGAAAAATCTTGATGATTGGATGGTAGATAGGAAATTCACCCCGGGGATCACTTCTGTGGCTCTGCTCGACAGGGGCACAGGAAAATAATGTTCTTGGGTGGTGAAAGTCAGGGTACCTTTGGCTAGGCTTATATAGGCCCTAGGGCCAATAGCCTAGTACCTACCTATGAACCTATGAACCTATATGTTGTTTTGTCATATTACACCCTGATCTAGAAGAAAGTTTCTCTGACATCCCATGCAAAGGCAGTCCAAGGTGACCATAAACAGATGTCTTATAAAGCAAAGGTTAGCAGCCTCTAGTGAATGATACAGTAAAATAATATATTGGTACCAAGCATGGTCTAGGCACATGGCTTAGCAAGATGAAGTAGTAAACAAGGGGCCAAAATACACAGTGTTTGTTCGATTAGCAGCAGCAGTAACCATAAGAACACCAACATCTAAAAATGTTTTCGTCAGTCTAAACTGATGTTTTAGCAAGGTAATGAGATGTCAGAAGTATAAATGCAGAGATGTGTAAAATAAATACAGCGCACAAAGTTAGCACTGTTGGCTGAGAGCCTCATGTACAGTGCTTTGCAAAGAAATGTGTAAATGCTTAACCTGCAGCTATAAAATAGGGACTTAAGTGCTTAGAGTCCAGAAGCCAGACTTAATAATACAAATCTTCCAGAGACAGTATTTCAGGAAGGAAGATGTCTTCTCCAGTCACTCCTTTAAATTGTGTAGAAAATTCTATATAATATATAGTTTATTTCACAAAAGTTTATAAATGCTAGATTTAAAAGAGTAGTTCATTCAGTATCTATGAGGCATTTGTCATGAAATGTGGACAAAGGCATCTCATGGATACTGAAACAAATTAACTAAGTTATCAGAGTATATGGCTGTGAAAGCGACTGATAATACACAAAATACAGAAAATTAAGATGTAACAACTTTTGGTATAATCTTGGTACCTTCATTGGATGTTGTTTCGGAGCTTTAAAAAGTTACAGTTGTACTGATTAGTTTTCTGAAGAAACTGAAGTATTAACTGGGTTTTTGCACAAGTTGAATCCTTCTAGTCTCATCTGCAAGAGTAAAGTGGTAAGGAATCAGTTTTTGGAGCTCCAGGGAAAATTTGCCGACCTGGAAGACAAGCTTTAGAAAAATAGCTTGAAAGAGACAGACACCAAAAAGGGAGAGAGCTCTGTATCGATGGGCTGCTCTGAGTTGCATATAGCTTACTGCAGTTACAACTGGATTTGCCATGCTTTTACCTGATTTGACCTCCTTCCAGTTTCAACAATAGGGAAGTGATTTTTTTGAACATCTTTATTAAATCACAGTTAAACAATGATACAGGTATACATACATTCATGGAAAAGAAAACAAACCATAGTGATATTTCTCATTCTTTTCATTCGATAGACATTTCTCACAGTTATCAACCTCATCCCTGCTCCTAAACA